>NW_025064944.1:16992-180997 GCF_019112545.1 Guyanagaster necrorhizus
ATTAGCCTCTCGAGAGAGAAACGTTCTACTTAAATACATTTCGTATTACTTTGAGATCTTTCTACGAGATACTAAATAAGTCCGGATCACGATCCAAGTCAGCTGCTGCTGACTGGCATCGTATCTTTGAGTACATTCTCGTACTCGCTCGGGATTGCTATCCCAACAAGAACATTACAGCAACATGCTTCAATTACAAGGCAGCAGAACCAGAGGAATTCAAGGAAGAATACCTAACCCAAATAGCTAAATACCATGACATTGTCAAATGAATTGCTGATACTTCAAGAATACCATCTACAGAGGAATTAGACAATGCAGCAAATGTGATAATGGATGCAATAGAAGCAGCAGCAGAGGAGACAATACTCTGCAGAAAACTGAGCCCCAAGGCATGACCATAGTGGAACCCCCAACTAGATGAAGTGGCAGATAACATATCCTGGCTATGCCAGGAACAAGCCAGGTATGAGCTGGACAACAGCATATGAGATTGACAAATCAAAAGAAGGATCACCAAAGCCTGAAACTACTTCAAGCAACTAGTAAGATTCTACAAAGGAAAATAGGCAATAGAAATGGTAGAAGAAGTGAATACCAAAGACATGTGGGGCCTCAGAAACTGGTCAAAAGAGGTACATAACTATTCTAGCCCTCCAATCTCTCACAGCACTGGCACCACTCCAGCAGTAACCACTGAAGACAAGGCACGAGCACTCAGAGAGGAGCTATTCCAATCTCCACCCCCAATACCAGACAACAAGAGACTAAACCTAACAGACCCAACACCAGACAACTTGCCATTTGAACATGTCACTTGGACAGAAGTTGATGAAGCCATCAGAGGAGCCAGCATGAAAATGGCACCTGGATTCAGCCAGATGAGCTACCTAGCAATAAAATGGGCATGGGATGTTGGGAGTGAGGATATACTCCTCCTAATACACCAATGCCTAGCAGTGGGATACCACTCTAAACAATAGCATCAGGCAGTTGTAGTGGCATTATGCAAACCGAACAAACCAGACTACTCTAACCCCAGAGCATATCACCTTATAGCACTACTGGAATGCCTTGGAAAAATATTGGAAAAGGTAATTGCAAGAAGGCTCACATTCATTGCAGGAAAGGAAGGACTGATCCCTGACCAGCAATTTGGAGGGTGCTTGAACTACTCTGCAAATGATGCAATACTATCCTTCATCAATGATGTGCAGGCAGCATGGAACCATAGGATAGCAACGTCAGCATTGACATTCGACATAAAAAGATACTTTGATTTTGTCAACCACAACTGACTTCTAGCAGAGATGAGGCAAAAACAGATCCCCCTCCAATATGTCAAGTGGACAGCAAGCTTCCTATCAAACAGAGAAGCTGCAGTATGCCTGGACAGGGAAAGAGGAGAGATGGCACCAGTAGAAAATGGAATTCCCCAAGGATCACTGGTATTGCCCATACTTGCATTGTTCTACTCTGCTGATCTCATTGAACAGTTCCAACGAAGATGGGAAGACCATAAAGACCTGCATACAACATCTGTGGGCCTATTCATGTATGTTGATGATGGAAAGCTATATATCTCATCAGAAAGCCTGGAGAAGAACACCACAATATTGAAGACAGCATATGAAGAAGCAAACCAGTGGATGAGAAGAGTCGGCCTAGCTCCCGATGTATCCAAGAGAGAGTTGATGCACTACACCAGAAGGAAAAGAGACAAGACAGCACTCCACATCAAATTCACTGATGATAATAGGATAACAAGAAAGGTCATTGCCAAAGCGACAGTGAAGTGGTTGGGAGTATACCTTGATAGGAAGCTGCTGTTCAATGAACACATAAAGAATATGGTGACAAAAGCAGACAGAGCAGTGAGCAGAATATCTATGCTAGTGAATACTGTCTGTGGCCTCTCACAGAAACACTATTGACAACTTTATATAGTGTGTATGCATCCAGTCCTAACATATGCATCAACAGCATGGTGGACAGGGAAGAAAACACATGAAAAGGAACTGGAACAGATACAGTGAAGAGTGCTATGCAAAGTAGCTGCAGCATTCTGCACCACACCAATAGAAGCTGTCAAAATTGAAACATTGATACTATCAATTTGGCTCCACCTAGACCAGTGTACAAGACAAGCCACAGTGAGACTGAACAAGCTGAGTACCCAAAACCCAGTCATTCAGTGTCTTGACAACCAATGGAGAGCAGGAAGAGACCCTTCATGCCTCTCTCCCCTCCTCTTGCACCAAAAATCTAGAGCGATCAAAGAACTCAAGAAAACAACACAACTCCAGCAACTGGCCACAAAAACGGACCCTAATGATGAACGTCTGCACCCGTTCTCAGAGCTAGCAGCCCCATAGAGATGCACCAAACATGACTATGGGGAAAGACTGAGCATAAATGGAACAAATGGCCTATCGAAGGATGAGGCAGCATGCTGACACAATAGGGACATCAAAAAGATACAATCTCAGGATCACCTACTAATATACACAGATGGCTCACAGTGGGATATACAGGGCCAGAGGCAAGTAGAGGCAGAAGTAATAGGGCTCAGAGATGGGACACAGGCATTCGGGTTTAGTATGGGTCTGAGGAGAAAAGCTGAAGTCTACAATAGAGAAATGGCAGCTCTTGCCATTGGAGCAACAAGAGTGATGAACTATGCAAAGGAAGATGGAGAAGTAAAGCACCTACACTTCTTCGCAGACAACTCATCAGCCATCAATGCCATATTTGACCCTTTACCCAGAACTGGACAAGCATTCTCAATACTGTTCCACTGATATATATGCCAATTCCTCAACAGTGATCCTATGCATACAGTCAAAATCTCATGGTGTCCAGGCCACAAAGACATCGTAGGAAACGAATGAGCAGACTATCTGGCGAAGAAAGGAGCAGAGAAAACAACAGAAGCAATGGGTAGAACAAGGGCCAACGCTAGAAGGAAGGCAAAGGCAACAATGCTGAAAGAGTGGAGAAAGGCATGAGAGGCTAGCCTTAAATGGAGATGCTACATGATGGCAAATAGAATTCCACCATCACTGAAGCTGACACTCCATCTCATAGACCTTGCCACAAAAAGAGAGCTATTTGGCAGAGTGCTTCAATGCAGAACAGGCCATGGATATATAGGCGAGTACTACTCACAATTCATGCCAAGTAAGAATATTGACTGCCCTTGTGGAGAATTGTTTCAGACACAGGAACATATCCTGTGAGAATGCCCTCTCTACGAAGAACAACAGGGGATCCTCTGGAATGTGTCAAGGACTATTTATCTACCAGACATCCTTGGCACCAAGGAAGGAATCACAGCACTGAGCAAGTTCATGGAGAACATGGGAGCATTCACCTGGATGGGACAACCACAAAACAAGAAGCTCACTCCAGAGCCAGAAGAGAAAGAAGGAGGAGAATGGTGGGAAGAAGAAGAGGGTGACATGGAAGATGAGCATGGATAACTGCTGTGCATCCACCACACCATAGACCATGTCCAGCACAGCCAGCACCCAAGACATGCTTGCAAAACACCTCAGGCTTCAGCCAACTACAGGATCAAATGAACTAATTAGCCCACCATGAGGGCACAAAATACCATACATGTCTGTTACTCTACTCCACACTACATGCCAAAGCACTCAGGAAACTCAGAAGGAAGAATGGAGGGACTGGAACAAGAGGGAAAGAGGATCTTGAGGCCCTGTACCTCCACCGCATCTTAGTAGTTAGCTTACTTGTTGTGGTTAATCAAATGCTGAGGACAAAAAAAAAAAAAAAACTCCTCTTCTCATATCAACCAACACCCATGATTTCTTGCAAGAATAACAGGGATTTCCTTGATGAACACCTTAGAAGAACAGACCCATATCTACCAACAGGACTCATTCCAAAAAGGCATTGGAAGAGTACGGACATGAACCTGTTTTAATTGCACATAGAGCTGAAGGAAAAAAATTTAGTTATACCTGTAGCTTTACTGGGAGTGGCCAGCTCCAATCATCCAATTGTCTGCACTCATCAGTCGATATATTCATGCAGGGTATCGAGCGACCAAGATGGCGACATAGGAGCAGTTACCAATTGTTCCAGACCTATCGGTGAGGTGGGAGCATCATAGTGTCATTGTTCATCAGTTCCATTGGGCTGAGCACCATACTGTCACTATCATTAAGACCTCTTGCTAGACAGGAAACTCCTGGTCATCAGGGCCAGTGCATAGGTGCATCTTCTTTTCATCAATATGGCCCCAGGACCCCTTCCTAACAACTCTTAGCTGATGATGCATGAAGCAATCTGAATGGTATGCACCAGAGTACCTTGCATTTCTCTGGGATCTTCCTAAATTGTATTGTGGTTTGCTGAGCCAAGTCAACAAGAACCACCAAGAGTATCAGGAAACAATGCATCATCCAGGAACTCCTGTGAAATAGAAGGCCCATCGTTCAGGATAGAGGGCAGGTATCAAGCCAAACAGATGGATCCATAGATGACCAATTGTGAAGTGTCAGTGTGCTGAGGGACTATGCATTGTATTCTGACATGCTCACCATGGTTTTTAGCAATGGCATCTCGCATTTTACAAGGTATTCCCCTGTCCCTCTAGGAACAAATATAGACTGAGAGAAGTATAGCACAGGTGACCACACTAAAGAGGACGATCAGAGATGTCATCCAGCTGGGACCTATGATGGGGATGGTGGGTAAAGCACAGGAGAAGATGGTGGATATGGATATCACCTGCATCTGTATTCTCAGCAAGGCTGAGGGTATGAGTGGTCTAGTGTTGTTGTCAAACCCAATGAGCCAACCCATAAAGAATCAAGTGATTCTATTTTTGGTTTTGTTCATTGCATGTGATGCAATACCAGATCTCATCAACCTTTTTGCTGAGCAAGTGGTCCTCCTGTCCATATTGATATCAGCATCAGACAGACTGTAGAGAATTCATAGCAGAATCCAAATTGTCTTATATTGTGCTCCTCTACATCACAGCTCACTTGGTCACAGTAATGTCTTTCCTTGTTTCCAATGAGTATGATGTCTCTGTACTAAAGATTGTCCTACTCACCAGGATCTCACTATTAGAACTCTAGCACATCCACCTGCCTTTATGAGGCCTCCATGATCATTTCCCTCAAGGCTATCTTAGTGTCAAGGTATGAGTATCAGTCATGTCTCCTTGCTCATTGGGACCATACTCACAAGCACATAGGTCCAGTCCTGTATTTGAGATATGGTTATTTCATTTTTTGCACTATAAGATGAACATGTGCATTTTTGACCTTGACATAACCCTCAAATGGTCACTTTTCTCTGAGTCGAACCTTTGAGCACAAGGCTAGTCTAGCACAAGATCCCATGAGGTGATCAACAATGCTACATCAAACATTGTAATGAGTGGAGCAAGGCAAGCATATCATTGAGGTCAGAAGTGACAGAATATCTCTTGCAGTAGCTGGAATTGTGAATGACCCTGTTTTCTTTCCGGACATCTGCTAAACCAGAAAGTAATGCAAAGGTAACTTTTTCCATGTTCAATATCTCATACTTGGACTGAGTGGTCCAGAATTAGTTCATCCTAACCCAGTTGCTGATCCGATGTGGGAAAAGCTCTATCCACAATCAATGTTCTTGTCCTCGGTTGGTGCATCACTGTTAGTGAAGGAAGTGGACTGGATCTGCTCTTGCTTGAAGTTGTGATTGACCCATTGAATTGCAGGATTGTGCACAATAAAGCTTAGTCAGACCAATCATGAATGAATGGACTTCTCTGCACTAACCCTGATTTTATTTCAACTAGTTTGCCACTCAGTTTCCATTGTTCTCCAATTCTGTCACATTATTAGCTTTCGATCCTCAGTCTGTGATGAGCTATGACCATTGACATTTTAATAAACTATGTTCTGACCTGAGACATCTACAGGCTCAAACACTTTACCTCTATCTCTCAGCAAAATTTCTTTTCAGCCACCGACCATCCACCAGTCATGTTGTTGTCCATTTGTTCCATCACATATTGGCGAGAGCTGTTTGTCAGTGTGTGTAGTTCCAGCATAACTGCTGGTGTCCACTCAGTCACATTCCAGCCAACTCCCAGTGCCAGGAACAAAGACTGATTTGTCATGCAAGAATGGCTCATCAATGGCAGATGGTGGAAATTTCTCGCTGTTTTCGATGGTAAGCCTTTTGATTGTGGCCTTTGCTCTATCTTACTAAATCATTAATTCCAGGCCATGGTAGTGTGCATACATCTGAATATGCTGCTGCCAATCTTTCCAGATTCATCAAGGAGGAACTGTGCCACATTGTCAAGGAATGTCGGAACCACTCTCAAGATATGCTCATCAGCAAAGTCAAGAAGGCTTTGAGGTGATGGATCAAGGATTTCGATCAAGCGATAGGTGATACTGTCAAGAATCTGTGCTCAAACCCCTTCACTTTAAACTACCCAGAAGCTGTGGCTCTTGTCAACACCAACAAACAGATTCTTCAGTGTGCATATTCTGGCTGTTATGATTTTACTATTTTTTCCTTTTCCTTAACCCCTATTTTGTGCTTAGTCATGACACTGGACCATGGGGATCTTGGTCAGCACATCAGAATCCACCATTGTCTTCGACAAAGAGACGGCGCTCGACGATGCACAACGAACCTTTTATGTATGGTAACGAGGCCCTAGTACAATGGGCACAAAGGACACAGCAACGCACAATAGGTAGTCGTATATTTAGGCCCTATCGAGTAGTATTTAAGTAGGATAGCTCTCGCTGGTAATCCCCAGCTTCGAGCTAAAGTTTATACATACCATTCTATCTCGAGTCTACTTCTGACCTTGAGTCACTCCGTACGAAGACACATATAGTGGACTCAGGTGATTCCTCGAAGTGCGAAGGAACACCTGTTTATCACGTGTTTACGTTCACGTGACGCTTGGGCCTAACAATTAGCTCGAAGCTTTCATCTTCCCTTTCTCAAGCCCAATTGTGCTGAGAAACCGAATGCCGCCAGTAACAACCGCCGACCTAAATCACGATTTCTTTGAGCTTATCGCTTCCATCATCGGAACTTTACTTGGACTTCTTGCCATCATCACCCTCTGCCGTGGACGACAATCAGTAGTGGCCTGGATAGTCAGGCACTATCAGGCATTTCAGCAAATACAACGCATTCTACGAAATGTAACCCCCAACCTCCCTTTCCATGACATCCCCCCCTCCGCCAGAACGTCCTTCTTCCCGCAAGGGGGACCCGTACCAGAAGCCGGGAATAGCAACCCGGATTCGGGGAGCCTTCACGAGGAAGAAGGACCCCGACACCCCATTCGACGAAACAGTGGAGACCGCCACCCTGCTCTCACAGGGTTCCGGAACCCGTGGACGATGAACGTCGCTCAAGAGCCCGCCGAGGTCTCCAACTACATCACTCCGGCCGTCTCCCCCGAGCATTCCGCCTCCCCAATTCCCTCAGGGATTGGAAACCGTGCTCGGGACTCCCTTGATGCCGCTCGGATGGCTACGGGACCCCGCGAAAGTCCCAACCCCCCCCAGAACCCCCCCGAAACCCCCACCGAGCCCAACTCCGACCCCAGCCCCTCCGTCAGCAGGCTGGGGGTCGATAACCCACAGGGAAGGGACATCCATCCCGACTACGACAACACGGACATCGCCATCTCCGCGGCGGGGGACCCATATCGACACCTCCATGTGGGGAGTGAGCCCGAGACTGGAACCGCCAGTGAAAGGGGAAGGGCCGCTATGAGACGAATTATACAAAGGATATTCCTGGAGTGGGACCTCAGCGTCCCCTTCGACTACGATGAAGCGGTCAGACAGCAGCAGCAGAACCAAGAACGAGAGAGAGACATCAGGCGAACTCAAGAGGAGCTTGCCAACTACGTCCGGGAGGAAGCCCGAGAGCAGTACGAAGCTGCAGAGTATGACCGACAAGGACGAGCACAGAGAAGGAGAGAGGAGATCGAGAGAATGGGGTCAGCTTCCCCTAGGGAGTATGAGCTCCGCACCGATTCCGGATCCCCTTTCAGGGAGCCCGACTCGGAGGACGACCCATGGACAGGGCCCGCCAGCATCGTCAGCTGGGACGAGGCCATCCGACGTGGAAGGACGGGAGAACCCCGAGTCGTCGACCTCGAATATCCCACCCATACCGACACTATCTCATCAGACGCCGACTCTGTCCTCGGAGCCTATGGGCTCCAAGTACCCGACAATGCCCACGTCTCCGACAGGGCTCTCCAGCGATTCCTGGGCAGCAGGGTCGCTCGACAGTTCCTTAATCCCGAGTTCCAGCGACTCTTCAGCCGCTATAGCCAAGAACTGGAGGAGACGAGAGTGCGCGGAGGAACACGCTACAGTCGGCTTAGAAGTCCCCCCATCGCTCGGACCAGCGATCGAGGGGACAACGGGCCCAGCACCCAAGTCAACGGAAGGGTCCCCGACGACCCTTTGTCCTCCCGTACCGTCCATCTACGACCAGCCCGTCAGTTCCCTCCTCGAGGAAGAGGACAGCGGGGACGAGGGCGATGAGGAGGACGATGAGGACAGTGATGATCCATATCGGTGAAGACTGGAACGAGCAGGAGAGGATACAGACGAAGAAGCACTGCGAGAAGAAATTGAAAGGGCCAGGGGCAGAGAATATCAGGAGTTGTACGAGCAGGGAAGGAATTATCTATGGCAGGACGTGCGCTGGCAAGCGACGTCCTTAGGACTTGAGTATAGGTATGCGGCAGGTACTGAAAAAGAAAAAATTCTACAGTATGCCGCGACGGAATACGCATGGAGGGAATATGGGCGACGGCACCCGGAAGACCCCCTCATGCCGATACCCCCGTATCGGCCCGACAACCAATCAAAGACACCGGCACCAATGCCGTGCACCCCCCCCGTCCCACCAAGAAGAGCCGTTTACGCCGCCCCCTCTATTCGGAGCTGGACCGATGACAACCCGTCGGTCCGAAGCATGGCTTCACAGCTCATTCGCACAAGAAATCGGCTGGCATGGCAAGCCGTTCAAACCCAAAACCCTTGGACCGGCAAAGGAAGTCGGCTCCTCGGCGGACAACCTCCTCCGGATCAAGCAGAATCAAGTGGAAAGGATCCCATTCGGGACGACCCTGAGGCGGTCCGCCTCAGATTCACAGTACGAGACGGAGTGATCGTCCGGGCCACCGATCTGAAAGGAAGCCCAATTGCCGACGACAATTCCCTGCATTCCTTCCCCGGACCACCCGCGGAATGGAAGCAACCGCCATTCGACAGATGGCCCAACCCAATGGGGGCACTCCCGCATAATGCCAACGTCTTACAATGCCACCCTGACCTCCTTCGAAAACCACGTCCCTTCAAAGGGGTCTCCAACGACATAGATCGATTCCTAGTAGACTGCGAACAATATTTCGAAGTCTATGTCGGGTATATCGGGACCGACATGAACAAAGTCGCCTTCGCCACCTCCTATCTGGAAGACAAGGCCAAGACATGGTGGATTCTCATTTCCCCGAACTTCCGCTCCACCACCAGGGAACACTATCGATATCCCTCATGGCCGGTCTTCAAGCGCATGCTGAACGACAAATTTATCGACCCTGCCGTTCAAGAAGTACATAAACAGAAGATCAAGGAGTACAAGATGGGAGATAAAGCGGCCACCGACTACTTCGACGAGTTAGAACGACTCGCTAAACTCGCGGGGATCAGGGAAGACATCGCAAACGACGGAAGGATGGTGGAAGCGCTTAAACGAGGAGTCCCCTCCTCGTACCTCACGATGATTTCAGCCATGGGCGTCAAAATATTGATGCCGGTTGGTTATGACGAATGGAAGGAACGAATCGTCGAGATGTACAAGGAGCGACAAAGGCAGAAAGCGGAGGCCACAATGCTGCAAGAGTCTGCAAAGAAGCCAGCCCCGCCAACCCCAAACAAGTCAGGGCAAACTGCCGGAAAACCTTCGGGCTCCTCGACAACCGCCGTCTCGTATGGCACGCAGAAGACCGGGACCGGTACGACTTATACCGGAGCCGGGAAGCCAATGGACATCGACCGCATGAAGAAGGAAGGAAAATGTTTCAATTGTGGGCAGAAGGGGCACATGGCAAAGGATTGCCCGAAGAAGAAGTGAACCCGAGAAGACATACGGGCGCAGATCGCCGAGCTCCAGAAGGAAGAAGAAGACCTTGGAAAGGAAACCAAGATCAAGGAAGTAAAAGGCGAGGCCAGCCAATGAGCGATTCCATTGGACTGGCCAAAAGATCAGATGGTGTGTCAACAACAGCCGCTAGTCGGACTGATAATGTCTCTGTAGCTACAATCATGTCTACTACGCATTCGAATATACCCAGCTCGTTTACAAAGCACACCATTGAATCGCAAAAGAAAAAACACACTCAAACACCCGTGGGTCGAACAGGGACAGAGAGTCCCACCACGTGGCTAAAACCATTTGACACCGAATGGACGTGGAGGGCCATCAAGGAAGCCACAGACGAAGCAGCGGCAAAAGCCGTGCTCCGGAATTGGATACACCGGGCAAGAACGGAAGAGGTGGTGGATGAACTGGTCAAAGGAATCAAGAAGGCCGAACGCTATCGCGCCCTAGAATGGTTGGATGAGCTCCATGGACCCAAAAAATACATTCTACGAGCCAAGACCCCTGGATGAGATCTAACCACGAAGGGACAAATCGAAGTGTTAACCTCCCGAGCCACCTATCCAGTAACCGCCCTAATTGACAGCGGCTGCACAGGGAGCTCGATCAATCGAGCTTTCGTCGACAAGCATCAGCTCCCTACCAGGGCAACGGCAGCACCAATACCAGTATACAACGCCGACGGAACAAAGAATCAAGCCGGATCCATTACCGAGTTCGTCGAACTCAGGTTAACCATCGGAGACCACTCCGAACGGATCGACCTAGCAGTAACGGATCTCGGGACAAAAGAACTTTTCCTCGGCCATGACTGGCTGATCCGTCACAACCCGCTAATCAACTGGAAGACCGGTCGAATTACCTTCGCCCAGTGCAGATGTAGGAAAATCCCATTCGAACTGCCGGATGAGGATCCCGAAGACCGATGGGATGAGGAAATGGAAGACGGAGAGACTATACTGGCGGTGGACCTGGAAAAAGAAATCCATATACGAGCCGTCCATCATGCGAACGACTTGGCCGCCAAGGCAAATCAAGGGAAGGAGGAGAAGACGTTTGAGGAGATGGTGCCCGAGTGGGCCCGAGACTACAAGGACCTGTTCGAAAAGGAGAGCTTCGACGAGCTACCCACCTCGAAGCCCTGGGATCATGCGATCGAGCTGATTCCTAATGCCAACGCCAATCTGGATTGCAAGATCTACCCACTTGGGCACTACGAGCAACAGGAACTTGATAAGTTTCTGGACGAGAATCTGTCGAGCGGGCGGATCCATCCCTCAAAATCCCCCATGGCATCTCCCTTCTTCTTCGTCAAGAAGAAAGATGGAAAACTCCGACCGGTCCAAGATTACCGGAAGCTCAATGAGATGACGATCAAAAATCGCTATCCACTGCCCCTGATCTCGGAGTTAATGGACAAACTCCAGGGCGCCAGATACTACACAAAACTTGACGTACGATGGGGATATAATAACATCCGAATCAAGGAAGGCGATGAGTGGAAGGCCGCATTCCGCACTAACCGGGGGCTATTCGAGCCAACGGTCATGTTCTTTGGCCTCACAAACTCTCCCGCCACCTTCCAGTGGATGATGAACGACATCTTCAAGAACCTCATCTCCACCGGGAAAGTGACAATCTACCTTGACGACATCCTAATCATGTCCAAGACAAAGGAAGAGCATCGCGACCTAGTACGAAAGGTACTAGCCTTAATGAGGAAACACAGACTATTTCTCAAAGCGGAGAAATGCGAATTCGAAGTGCTGGAAACAGAGTACCTTGGGGTAATCATCAGCGAAGGGAGCATCCGGATGGACCCAGTAAAGGTTGCAGGAGTCGCGGAGTGGCCAGAACCCAACAAGAAGAAGGAATTACAATCATTCCTCGGGTTCACAAACTTCTACCGACGATTCATTCGCGACTACAGCAAGATCGTCTGCCCAATGACGCAGTTAACGGGCAATGCACCCTGGAATTGGGGACTCTCTCAACAAATCGCCTTCGAGGACCTCAAACGACGGCTGGCAGAGGATGTTGTATTGGCAGTCCCATCCCAAGAAGGAAGGTTCAGAGTAGAAGCCAACTCGAGTGAGGGGGCAATAGGGGCCGTTCTCTCACAAGAACAAGATGGGAAGTGGCAACCCGTAGCCTTTCTCTCCAAGGCTTTAACGGTCACAGAACGAAACTACGAAATCTACGACAAAGAGCTACTCGCCATTATGCTCGCCTTAGAAGAATGGCGACACTACCTCATCGGGGCAGAGGAAATATTTGAGGTCTGGATGGACCATCAAAATTTACGCTACTTCCGACAGCCACAGAAACTTAATCGACGCCAAGCCCGCTGGGTAACAGAGCTCAGCCAATATCAGTACACCTTACATCACAAAGCCGGAACGGCAAACAAAAAAGCCGACCTGCTAAGTCGACGGGCAGACCATGACCAAGGAGGAACTGATAACGAGGGGGTAACATTACTGAAGCCGGAACACTTTCGAGCCATGATAATGCCAACAGAAGAGGAAATACACAAACGGATCAAGAGCGCCACGCGGGATACCCACAAATGGGACCAACGTGTGGCCCCGTCTCTCAATCACGAACGAGGAATGGTAAAGGAGGGGGGATTGATCCGCTACGATGGGCGCATCTATATCCCCAGGGACCAACAATTACGTGGCGAAATCATCGCCACCTGTCATGATCACGCAACGGCAGGACACCCGGGCATCGCCAAAACCAAAGAACTAGTACTACGGGAGTACTGGTGGCCGAAGATGGGGCATGACATAACAGCATATGTAAAAGCTTGCAAAGCCTGTCAACGAGGGAAGTCCTCCACGCAAGCCCGAGCCGCGCCCCTACATCCCAATGAAATACCCTCTACTCCATGGACACACATTTCCATCGATATGATCACCGGCTTACCCGAATGCAACGGCTATGACGCCATCCTCGTCATAGTAGACCGATTCTCAAAAACCATCATCCCAGTCGCATGTTCCACAGAATTGAATTCGGAAGGATGGGCAAAAATTCTACGTGACGAAGTGTACGCGAAGCATGGGATGCCCCAAGTCGTTATCTCAGACAGGGGTCCTCAATTTGTCTCTAAATTCATCACCGACTTATACCGACTCCTAAACGTCAAACAAAATGCATCCACTGCCTATCACCCCCAAACAGACGGACAGACGGAACGTGTTAATCAGGAAATCGAAAAGTACCTGCGTCTTTTCATTAACTACCGACAGGATGATTGGACCGAATGGCTGGCACTCACAGGCTTTCAACATAACAACCGTGTGCACTCTGCAACGGGGAAAACCCCATTCTTCGTAAACCATGGCCGACACCCACACATCACTCAGACAAGTCGCTTCCGTGCGACTACACCCGCCTCATCGGACTTTGTGGCCACCATGGAAAAAATTCACAACGAAACAAAAGTGGCTTTAGAGAAGGCCGCAATAACAATGAAGAAAACCTACGACAAACACCGACGGCCAAATCGCACCTATCAACCAAATGACAAAGTATGGCTAGACACAACAAACCTTCATTTGCCACGTCCAAAAAAGAAACTTGACGACAAACGGACAGGTCCCTTCACAGTCGTAAAAGCCATCGGGCCTAGCGCATACAAACTACGTCTACCACAGACTTGGAAAATCCACGACGTTTTCAATGAAAGTTTGCTAAACCCATACATCGCCCCAGCCTTCCCTAACCAGGAACGGCCACCACCCCCACCTCCAGACCTGATCAACGACGAAGAACATTTCGAAATTGATCACATCCTTGATCATAAACTCCGATGAACCAAGGCCAAAGGGGGAGGAACAACAACGACTGTCAATTACCTCGTCAGTTGGAAGGGGTATGGCCCAGAATCTAATCAATGGGTCAACGAAAAATATATGGACGCCGACAAAGCCATATATGACTATGAACTCTCCCTTAATTAAGCCATCGGGACAATGGTCTTAACAAGGGGGTAATGTTACGATTTTACTATTTTTTCCTTTTCCTTAACCCCTATTTTGCACTTAGTCATGACACTGGACCATGGGGATCTTGGTCAGCACGTCAGAATCCACCATTGTCTTCGACAAAGAGACGGCGCTCGACGATGCACAACGAACCTTTTATGTATGGTAACGAGGCCCTAGTACAATGGGCACAAAGGACACAGCAACGCACAATAGGTAGTCGTATATTTAGGCCCTATCGAGTAGTATTTAAGTAGGATAGCTCTCGCTGGTAATCCCCAGCTTCGAGCTAAAGTTTATACATACCATTCTATCTCGAGTCTACTTCTGACCTTGAGTCACTCCGTACGAAGACACATATAGTGGACTCAGGTGATTCCTCGAAGTGCAAAGGAACACCTGTTTATCACGTGTTTACGTTCACGTGACGCTTAGGCCTAACACTGGCTCCATGCTGGCACTAGCTCTTATTGATGAGGATCAAGATAATATATGGTTAGCCAGACTAGGCGATTCAACTGTTGGTGTGTCATCATTCTCTATTCAATTTCTGCCCAGTCTGATGTTCAATTAGCACTGGCCTGTGAAGACCCTGATGGAATAGGATATGGTGAGGTACTCCTTACCCCCCATAGCATGTGTACTCTGAAGGAGTATCTTTCTATCACTATGATGCATCTCTCCAAGGAGAAGGATGACATAATAGAAAATAGTCAGTTGTTGGGTGCGGTACTATACATAAGAGGTATGTAGCAACTGACACATCTTATCTTTGTATTCACTGTTCCATGCTTACAGGTTTGGGTGACTATAGTCTCAAGTTCCCATCAGAGTTCTCAACAGAGCTCTTCTTCAAACTCCTGAGAGGACAACAACTGCAATGCTACCAGGATGGCATTCAGTATTGCAATGTGATGCCACCGTATGTCTTCAACTCACCCAGCACCCATTTTATCGACCTCACTGAGCTTCAACTGCACAAGTCAACTCTGGTTCTATATACCCATGGTGTTGATGCTATTGTGGATGGTGAGGCTACAGTCAGTCAGAGGGTCAAAAAGCTGGATGGACCTGATCCTTCTATCATTGTGGGGAGACTCATTGGCAGCCAGGTCAATGATGCTTTTGCTCAAGAGACTCAACCATAGTGTTGAAGTCAGCTGGATAGGCTCAGATGGAAACTGGGCTGTGGAGCTACTGGGGAACTTGGTAGCTGGAACTTCAGTGGAACTGTTTGCCAAGTTTCTTGGGCCTGCAGAACATGGGCAAAGGGATGATATGATGATTCTTCAGTATGAACTGGTGCCAAGGATTTAATTTTCTCTTGTTTTGTAATCATGTATCCTGTGGAATTGATAGGATGTTCTTTTTGTTGTAGTTCTAAAATGCATGTGTCTCAATGATATGGTGAGAGCCTGATCCAAAATTAATGTGTTCTCACCATCACCAGACTGATTTTGGATGTATGGGTCACTTGATTTTTATTGACAGTCATCATATGTATAATAATATGTAATAGTCTGTGTACACAATTTCAGCAGCCAGGTAAAGTGAAAGAGAAGCTAGCTGCATGCATCAGAGCAATAATTATTAATCTCTAGCTTATGAGTGCAACAGTATGAGTCTAACAGCCTTTGCACACAGTGCAACAGCAGCCCAGTCAATGTTGTCATTGGAAAGAGATACTTTGAAAAATACTGATCATAATCATGATGGTTAGCATGAATCATGGATCATGGGATGTAGAGTGCTTGACATGAATCCTAACATGTGGTCACATCATGCACTGCCATAGACTCTGACTTTTGGGACTGCATCTTGGTTTCTAAGCTACAAACTCTAGCTTAAAGCCTTCTGCTTCACAATTCATCCCTGAGTGCCTCAATATTTTGATCTCACTGAAGCACACCACAACCACATCATCGAAATAGTATCTTCTGATCTGATAACAGGCACCGGAGTGCGATAGGGAAAGCCCTGGGCTCGACTATCGCTTCATATATGAATCATCACGCCACCAATAAATCACTTCTACCGGTGTCCCTTGTTTCCAGGAGAATCCAGACAACAAGAATCAAGATTATCAAGGTGTCTTGTGATCGCCGCACCGTAAGTATGTTACATCAACACTGCAATATTTGGTAATGATAGTTTCAAGATAATATCAGACTGGATTTATTCTACATAAAGCGCTGACTGTTCAGTCAGATCAGGCGCCAAAGTCCATCTCCGTTCTTCTTTCGAGGCTCAATGTTCCCCAGTATTAATGGTACGGGGACTACTATCCCAGAATTAACCAACAGTGAGGTCAAGGACATCCTCCAATCTCTGGATGGACTATTGAACGAAGCGGTCCTCACTGGATCATTACACGGTCAGAGGGTCCATTTGCTTCCAATCAACTGTCCACAACTCAAGTTGCTTCTAGGATTTTATACCGGAGTAGTGGCTATAACGATGTGGACCCTTGGTTTATAAATTACTCTCTGCTAATGTTGCGCCTTTCTAATGAGTTCAAATTCTGTCTAGTTTCGAGTAAAAACTGTGGAAATTCTCGCAGGCCACGCTTCTTCATTGTCATCATCTTACTCTTATATGCCATGGCGACTTTTATCCTTTTCTACAACTGGAGCCTGTGTGCTCTATCTTTTATCGCCCATGGGCAAAACTTCTGGACGAAATACGATGCCTCCTTACATGAATACTTGCCAATGGTCTTGATAGAGAATATTAATGCTGTTTTGAGCACTCTCCTGGCAGATGCTACTTTGGCATGATGTTTCCTTTCTTTCTCGTACAGTTTATTCATTAAATTTGTAGATTTGGCGTTGTTGGAATGTTTGGGGACGGTCTTGGCGCGTTGTGTTCATTCCGACCATCTGTACTACTTTGGCGCTCAGTGGGTCCGTGATACAATTGGTCGCGTAGGATTTGGGTAAATCTATTACCTGCAACTCATCTCCGCACATCTAGTCAGTAGAGGAATTATACTCTACGATAATGTTTTCGGCAACGCACCAGATCCATCGGATCTTTACACGCTGAACTCCGTCGACTGGGCTGTGCTTTACACTTCAGTCATCTTGGCTACCCTACTATGGTGCACGATTTTCATTATTTACCGCATCCTCAAAGTCAGCGGCATCGCGGAAGGGTTACGCACATATCGCAGAGTCATAGAGGTCATCGTAGACTCCGCTACTCTTCCCTCAGCGTTAATAGTTGTTCTCTTGGTGTTTGAAGTTCGCAACAATGCCCCAGTCGGGGAATATTTGGACCTGGTAGCCAGTGAGATGAGGGTAATTGCATTCCAGTATCTATTTCAGGCTTACCGTTTTGACCTTAATGGTTTAAGGGAATTATACCTACAATTTTATTTGGTCGTATCGCAGCTGGGCACCCATCCCCTGACGACTCCTGGAGGGAGGGAAGTACCGTATCGTCGCTTCGGTTTGGAGATCATTCGATCGACCCGGGCAGAACTCAAACGGATGCTGAAAGCAACTCCTCTTTTCGTTTGAGATTAGACTTAGAGGAGAGCGTGGAGTCAGATGGCAGACGAAGCGGGGATGAGATAATAGGTGTTCCGTAATTACGACTTGTTGCTATCGTCTACAGGACCTGTATTTGTTGAGATAATGCGTTTATCTGGCTCTAGGACCGTGCATGCACTTTCAAGAAATTTATCAGCCGAACGGCTAGCACATCTATTCGCTAAATGATGTTACCTAAAAGGAAGTATCAGTGTATTGGTAGTAAGGACCTGCTTCCTTCATGTGTTCGGTTCTTTTTGCATCAGAAGCAAAAGGCGCCTGCATCCCATCATGGATAGAGAACTCGGAAACTGGTATGCGGCACAAGGGCAAAACTTTCCCTGCGAAGTGGAGAAACAACTTCGCTCATGCCGGCCCGGGTTTGCCACCAACTGAATCTCCAGGTGAATTCTTTCTTCATTTACCATGTGCACCCTCGATGCACCTTTCTTCTCGCCCCACCCTCCACTCGTTGATATGTTGACCAGCCGTCTGGCAAGGATGGATAAACGTCGCTGTAATTCCGGTAGCGATGAATTATCGGGAGTTTGGACACTACTGGTGTGATGTACGTACGAGTCAACTATCAGTCAGGCGATTAGCAGTCCGGATGAAACACGGGAAGAGTATCGCCACATGATCGATGATCTTTAACATTTCTTATAAGAATTCGAAGAGGCCGTGGTCGTCATCATGTTTCCCCATCTTCTCCTCCTCCTCCTGGCAGCAAAAGCCAACGCGCAGAAGTACTGGTTCAGCTTGTACGTGCTACTCAAAATTTAATACGCAAGCTGAAAGGTAATCCAGCGGCGACTCGTACACCCAAACTGGCTTCGTTACCAATGGGACGGAGCCAGCTGTAGGTAACCCGCTCGGAAATCCTCCGTACCCAGGATACACAGCGACCGGAGGCCAGAACTGGGTGGACTACGTCACGACGGTGGATAACACCTCTCTTGTCCTGACATACAACTTGGCGTACGGAGGTGCGTCCCAGTCCAAATTATTTTTACGAACTCGGCTGACTCGGAATACTAGGTGCCACGATTTCTGCTGAGTTGGTCACGCCTTACGAGCCCACCGTCTTGTCGCTCACGGACCAGGTCAACGAGTTTCTGGATAGCTATGCCTTTATGAGGGAACCACTGTGGGAGAGCGCGGACACGCTGTTTTCGGTTTGGATAGGAATTAATGATATTGGGAATAGTTATTACCTTGGAGGTGATCGGGACGCGTATGCAGACTTCTTCTGGTTTGTAAAAATAACTGAGAGGCTGCTTCCATCAGGTTCTCTGATACGCTACTGGATGCGTATTTCGCGCTTGTTGAACAATTTGTGCGTCGGTTTCCAAGTCCTTTTTTTCTCTCTTATCTGACTGGACTACAGTAGTTGGTACAGATCTTTTAATGAAGAAGCTGGATAATTGACGTTCTCCCAGCGATGTTGGAGCGAGGAACTTTTTATTCGTAAATGTCCCGCCAATCGATCGTTCACCCTTGGTAAGCTTTTCGCACGTTCCAACTTGAGACGGTAATGATTGACTCTCTGTGCAAGTAGATGCTCGCTCAATCGACATCAGCGCAAGCTCTGGAAAAGTCTGTGATCGAGGGCTTCAATAGCAAGCTTACGGTTCGTGTGGCTTCTCTGAAAGCTAACCATAGCGATGTAGGTGTACCAAAAAATGTATTTATCGCGGGCTGAGCGTTAATGTATGTAGGTTACGACCTGGATCTGGGACTCGAACGCTGCGTTTACGGCGATTTTGGATGATCCCACTTGCTATGGTTTCGAAGATGCGACGACCTATGGAGATGCGCCAGATATCTTTTGGGGGTGAGTAGGATTTATTTTATGTTTGTCAGTCCAGTTTCTTATTTTTTTTTCCACAGCAATAATTACCATCCGTCAAGTGAGTGAATCTGTTCAGGGTGGCTATTTAGGCTTATATTAGCCTTGCCAGGTTACGCGCACGCCTATTTCGGTCAAGACGTAGCAGCTGTTCTTGGAGGATTCATTTAAAGGGAAAACTGGTCAGATTGGTATCATTTGTGCATGAAATGAAACAACGTTAGGGGCCCGGGAACGCGCTTGTGGCGTGTGGATTTGAGGGTTTTGCCGCCGTGATCTCTTTCCTTTGCTTTTGCCACGACAACAGTGCTCACTCTCAGCCGTTCTTTTTTTGTATAAAGCAATTGCTGAGATTTACTTGAAGAGCAAGAGGGTGAACCACAGGGATATCTTGCTCGTTGTCGTAGAGGGCGTGATACGAAATCGCTATCAGTATAAATGCACATGGAACTGAAGGAGAACTTTCAGCTATACCTGCAGTCTGTCTCGACGTGGACGGTCTCAACAATTCTGCGCTCATCATCAGTCGATATGCTCACTCTGAGCCAGCTGGAATATCCAGCAGCCAAAGAGGATGCAGATACCGCCGTCATAGTGGCTCCGCGGAAGCGTCAGTGTCGACGTCGTTCGCCAGTCTCAATGGCTGAGTTCTGTATTGTTTCTATTATCCTGACCTCTTGCTAGCAAGGAATCTCCTCTGGCCATCGGGGGCCAGCACATCAGTGCGTCTTCTTTTCATCGATACAGCCCCAAAATCTTTCCTCACAGCAATCTTAGCTGATGATGTATGGCGCGATGGCGTGCGTCAGAGTACCTTGCGATTCCCTGGGACCTTCGTCGTATGGCGGTCTACCGAGGAGACGCCGAGAGCATCAAGGAACGGACCATCGTATGCACATTCCCCAGAAACAGAAAGCTCATCGTTCGGGACAGAGAGCAAGCGTCAAACCAAATCGTATGGATGTTTGGATACGCGATGGTCTACTGGACTTGACGCCTGCGCGTTCTGACGTGCTCGGCGATCTCTAGACTCTGCGCTGTTTTCTGGGGATGAGGCACAGCATTTTCCAAGGTATTGCAGTATCCCCTCTTCGCCAATGGTTGTGGACTAAGAGTAGTCTGATGCAGGTATGTGGATGCTAATCCAGTTGGGACCCATGATGGAGATGGTAGGAGATGGTGGGTATGCGTAGAAGGAAGCAGGTACCGATATTGTCTGTATGAAGGTCCTGGTGAGGCTGAGGCAAGGGATATGAGTGACTTGGCACCATTCTCAGCTCCGATGAGCCTATCTATGCTGAACCAAAAGATTCTCCGTTGGAAGGTTCATCGCGTCGTGCGCGATACTGGGTCTCATTGGCCCTTCTTCTGATCAAAAAGTCCTCCCATTCATACAGGTCGTTGTGCCTGATAAGCCATGACCAACAGCTCCATCCACTCACGCGTATTACGGGCGGGCGAGTCGTCTAGGGCCTCCCGGCCGCATTCCGCGTCGATCTCTGTATCGTTGTTAGCCAACTGGGTGCATAGTCGCTTCGTCCTACAAACCATTTTGGATCGCTCCTCCGCATAATAATTTGCTCGGTCACGATTATGACTTTCTCTCTTACCAGTGAGTTCCATGCTTTTTCTCGAGAGTGAGGATTCACCGAGATTTTTACCTCGGAGAACATCAATGTGCCTCTCCGGTTTAAACGAATATCGATGGTCTTATTCCTCTCGGTCCATGTCCCCTTGTCTGAAGGCTACGTTGGTGATTCCTAGGTAAATTCCTCTCGCATTGAATACTTTATATCTGAACTGAGCGCACTGCCAGCGGAATTAGTTCAACCTCTAGCAGCTGGAAGAGGTGCTTTGGCAATCAATATCTGTTGTCTTCGCATTGCTAGTCTAGGAAATGTACTTCATCCTCTCTTGTGTAATGTTGTGTCTGTTCCATTTCGTTGTAATATTATGATCGAAGAAACTTGGTTGAACCAAAAATGAACGGACTTCTCCGCACGGGCCCCGATTTTATTTCAACGAGTTAGCTACTCAGTTTGGATTGTTCTCCAATTACGTCACATTATCAGGTTTCGATCCTCAGTCTCTGGTGAGTTTCAGCCTTTGACTTTCTCATAAGCTATGTTCTGACTTCAGAGACATAAAGGCTCGAGCACCCAAACAAAGCATCTTTTCTGTCGCTACAGCTACCGGCCGCCCACAAGTCGTGTCAACGTCTTTTCATTCAATCAGTGATTGGCGAGAGCTGTTTATCCGCGTATGTAGTTCCGGCATCACTGCCGGCGTCTACTCTGTGACCTTCCAGCCAACACCCGGTGCCAGCAATGAAGACCAATTCATCATGCAGGAATGGCTCTTCAATGGCCAACAGTGGAAATTCCTCACTGTTTTCAATGGTAAGCCCTTTGGTTATGACCTTTGTTCTATCTGACTAAACCATTAATTCCAGGCCATGGTGGTGCTCCAGAGAATCAGATCAGATGCTGTATCTTGATGATATGATGATCCTTCAGTATGAACTGGTGTGGACAGCAAATGTTGTTCTATAGCCATCATATTCTGATGTCCCTTTCCTGTGCTACTCTAAAAGCTTCCTCTTTTCCAAGGAGGTTGTAAACTATACTGGTGGTAGCCAGCCATGGTGCAGCAAAACTTCCCTGGCCACTGCTGCCTATAGCACCAAACAGGATGGTCAGGGTGTGGCATTTAACAGCCATAACATTTCCACCCCTGTGAACTACAGTGCAACCATGTTGAATCACAGATTTTAAACACATAGTACATGAACTCTGAAGTCATATTGGACTGGTAGCTTAATACCATCTATCTACCTATCTATCTACCTATCTATCTAAGATAACCACATTGAGCTTCATCTTATCCAAAAAAAGAGCAGCTGAAACAATGATTCATGGTTAATCCATGGCAAAGAACCATTGTATCCCATGAAGAAAAGACCACACAGTGCAAGAATATTTCCTTTGAAGTCCCAGCCAGCAAATTCCCCACATATCTGTCACATGTTCAGCATTGTCACCCATCCAGATGGCATCAAGATTCAAGATCACCTCAAATCACATCATCCATTGTCACTATGGTCAGGTGTGCAACTGATGACATACCAATGGGATTGGCTCAAGAACAGGAATAGACACAAATAAATAGGATAAACATGCTACCATAAAATCATCCATTCTGGCCACTCATGGATTATTGCACCTGCCATTTACTAACCAAGCAACAGTCAGTATAGAGCCAGAATAGTGGCTGGCCAGGGTCATATAGTCACTGAAAGTAGTGTAATACAAATCTACCTAGCCCCTCTATAGCTGGTACACCCTAGCATCCAGTTACTACAGCAGGGAGTAAGAATAGGACTAGCAAATACATATATGTGATGGATAACAAGAAAGTGAGGAACAGTGGTGCATATATGCATCTATGAATTTTATGGGCATGGCATGATATGAGATTGGCAGCTTCTATGTGAGGCAAATGAACGAAGGCCTTAGCATAGACGAGGTAAAACGCACCACGAATAACATTGCGAAGAATCTATTGGATGAACTTCATTTACTGGAAAGGGCATCCCGGAGCATGCCCGCCTCGTCAACCACAGTGGCAGCATTGAGGCAAAGACTCGGCATAGTTGACTGGTATCAAAGAGCAAATATCAGGCCTCGTCTCGCAAAGTCGTAACGACAAGGAGACGAAGGAGGATGAGGATGAAGATGGGTATGCAGAGGATGAGCACATTTTCTTTTTGTTGTGATGGCTGTCAGGTTCCGTTTGTAAAGCAGTTACAATGCGCGTTCCTTTATATACGTCGAGTCGAGTCATGGGAGGTCCCGGAGACATTAGAGGTGGCATGTCTAGCCCCGAGAATACATTGTTTCGACGCTCGAGATTCTCGTCAAGGAAGGAGCACAGCAAAGTGAAGGCACAAAAGAGGAAAGAACGAGCTTGTTTCTTAGCAGTCATCTACACTTCCACCCTATAACCGAGTAGACCTTCACCTCGACTCTGAATCCAGATGAAACAATTGAACGCCGGATCGTCGGTGGGTGCTACGCGGTGCCTAGAATTTTAATGCCCGGGGATCTTCAATAGTAGACTATAGTCCAGACTGAGTCGTTCTTTCGGCAGTGGAGTTAGGTGACGCCACAGAAGTGTTACGAAGAGAGGAATATCCTTAACAAATGATTCGGTGGTCCAGATAGACTCGCAGGTCATCTTTGTGGTTTCCAACGACATGTAAGTAATTATGTGAGAAAGTAAGCGAGGTCGTACCACCTAATATTAAGGTTAGTGCGAAGTATAGACTTTGATGTCGGACGCTATAGGCTGATTGCTGTCGCCGAGATTCGCGTCCAGGCTATCACTGACGCCATAGACCCACATACAGCGCGCATATCGTTTCCTGAGAGTGAGGTCGAGACCTTGACATTCATGAAGAACTCAGTGGATCATCAGCGCTCTATTGTCGGGATGTGCCATTCATCTCTCGGATTTCATAGATGGAGCAAATGACACGGTGCAGGATTCAAAATCTGCGGACTTGTCAATCAAGACTTGAAAGGACGACCGTCCCGTCAATAAAACAGTTCATCTGAAAGAATTATTCAGCGGATGGATATCGGAGGAAAGAAGACGCGAATTCGTACCAGCAACTCGCAAATAATCGCCCTTGTATTTCATCTGTCCAAGTTGACTCAGAACATGTCTGTCCGTCGATAGATATTCTTATCGGAATTAACAGGTTCATACAGAGGTACCTGGCCGCTCTGATCGATATTAAAAAAAGTTAAATTACCAGGACCGAGAATCCCCGTGATTGCCCTGCAAATAGTTAGGGACGATCCAATCTTCGTGCTTATAAAAGAATACCGGTGTCGTGTTTTTCAGCCAGTGCCCTGAAGCCATGTCTTAAGAATCAGGATGCACGATAAGAGGTTGATGAGAAGCGACAAGATGAGGTGATGGGCATTATTACCTTTGGGCGCGGCAAGAAAGCTTTTGAATATTTGCCATGTGCCATCATGTATCAGACTCGTATCTTGGTAGAAAATTATCGCGTCAATATGGATAAAATAGAATAATTGAAGATTGAAACGAAGTCCGGAGTCGTTGGTCGTGGCGTGCTCCTGGAGCGCTGAGCCTTCGGCCCGAACATCCTGACTTGATAACGTTTTTTGGGCCAATCAAGGAGGGTCGGTGTTCGCCGTAGACTGGCCCATCAACCATGATGCTGATTATATCCTTCAGGTTGTTGGCGGCCACATGCTTCAGAGCTGTAGCTTTTAACTTGGTCCAACCTTGTACTCTCAGCTTCGACGCGCAGATGTCAATTGCTGAGCAGTGCACACAAAAATTCACTGACAGAAAGCTTGACGTATCTTATTGCGCCACCCCCCACAGTAACTAGCCATGTCGACTCATTCTCTCAGAGACTGGCGGGATCTATTCAAGGGAATGTGTAACTCTAGTATCACCGCTGGGGTTCACTCCGTCACCTTTCAGCCTACTCCTGGGACTACGAATGAAGACCGGTTCGTTATCTGTATCATTCTTCTCCCCGTCCGCACCGAGGGAACGACATTCCTCCCACACAGGCCGGAGCGTGTAACTCGGCCCCGCCTTTGCTTCTTTGTCATCAGAAGAACACGTCGAACTCTGGGACGTGTCTGTTCTGCGTATCCGGACTTTGTCGTAGGGACGCGATGGGTGGGGGGAGGACGGGTGCGAGGACGAGGTATTGGGATGGTTTCTATAATGGCGGCGCATGTTGGATTTGACGTTAAATCCCCTGCCGCAGCCGGGAAATGGACATGTAAAAGCTAAGATGGATTCAAAGACGAAATAAGAGGAAAGGAGGAATTGTTGAGTGGACTCACGTATAGCACCGGTGTGGATGTTAGTGTGTGTTCTGAGACTGCTCGGGCTGTCGAAGCCTTTATTGCACTCTGTACAGACGTGCTTTTTTCCTCCCTTGCGGCGGTCGTCTTGACTGGGTATGCTAGCGGACTTTCGACCTCGGACTTGTTGATTGGTGAAAGTGGTGTCTGGGAGGAAAGGGTATTGTGGGTTTGTCCTGGCGCATGACGTGTGGGGAGGGTTAAGAACCGGCCATAGTATGTGTTCTGTCAGCCATTCATTAGCTAAATTACATACACGATCGACGACTACTACCTGGAAACGTCTCATGGATGCTCGGGAGGTTGGTCATCGGGAGTTTAAGAGGGGCACTGAAGGAAATACCGACGTGATAGTCTCATGACAAAGAGGGAATGGCCCCTCTCCTACCTAAGATAGGGGGCGGATGATCGGGAGATTCTTGATCAAGAGACTCAAAAACCTGTGGGATTTGGGAATGAAATCTGGACTTGATGGTTTTTTTTGCAAACTGGATTGTTAGAACTCTCAGTTCAGGATTGAGTGGGTAAGAACTAATATTCATGACAATCATGCAAGCATTACAGTGCATTTATACTACAAGATATGTAGAATATACTAGAATGAATGATAAGATGATCACTAATAAATGAGTAAGCATTCTGGAGAATATGGGAAGAACAAACCAGAATATTCATGCAAGCTTGAATATCTAAAAATAGAAATCCATACTTTAACATGGAGTTCATGATGGCTTAAGCTATTTCAAGGATCTCAGAGTGACTTTGACATGGCCCACCTTGGAAGTTAAGATGCAGATGTGATGATGTTCCAAGCTGAAGTTGGATTATTAGATCATGACATGCAATAAGACCATATGAATATGAGGATCATGTTTTCCTGGACAAATGTTGGCAGAATCCAACCTTCTTAGAATCTCATTCAGGTACTATGGCAGGGTTGTTGGTACATGGCTTTGGATGTTTGATTCTCACACATGATACCAAAAACTAGATTAAAGTGCAGGTCAGTTTATCTCATGTTTATTAATTACTTAGCATATAGCATACCATTCAACTTTGCCAGCCTTGACACAGTTTCCATCCAGAGCTGAGTCAACACAAAAAACCTACCATCAACAACAGTGACTGTGATAGAATGAACAATGACTTTAGGTGGAGAGGATATTCTCTAGATATTGACATGCTCTCAACATGTTCATGTGTGTAATTTTGCAAAATCTGATAAAACATTAATTGTATTCAAGTCTACTACATGCACAAAGGAAGATACAACTAGCATGCAATAAAACAAGACTCATCATTATATCTAGCTTAAGTGACAATTGGTGGAGTGCATGACTTAGCAGCAGAATGATACCAGTGGGATCACACTGTGCATGAAGTCTCAGCACTTGGCACTAAATGCCCTGATACAAGCATAGAAATATGAAAAAATAAAAAGAAGATGATCAGAACTATAATTGAGACTATGATTGGGACTTTGCATCACATTGATCAATAATACATAGGCATTGACATACCAAGACACACACTCTAGACTAGAGAAGTGATGCTTGGCCACATAAACCCAAATATTTGGACAATCAGCTGAGAGATATAAGAATGAGGTGAAGTGCCAGCCATTTAAGATAAATTCAGTGGTCTGAAATAGATACCATGCATGGTCTAATTACTCCAAAGAGATAAGAAAGAAAAAGAGACATGTAAGTAGACTGACTAGCTAAGCTAGCTGATGTCAAGTCACTTGGAAACAGCAGGTCTGGTCTCAAGTCAGAGCAGAACATGCATCCCAAACTGTGACAAAGTAAGAATGATTAATACAGGACTCCAAGTAGGAGTTTTACATGCTAACAATCCTATATTAGATTGTATTAAAGAGTGCTGGTGTAGAATAGTTAAATACTGTGATGTAAAAGTAGTATACAAGTTTTGGACTGCTATTATTGCAGTGTAATAATATGATGTCCTTGCACTCTAGCTCCTGGATTTAGTTTGTAACTTCAGACAAGAGAATAGACCTATATTGATATCATTCCAAGTGATTTGAGTATCATTTGAGGCATTAAAAGCTAATACAGGACTCTAGTCTGATTAAATAAATAGTTTTGACTTGTGCTCTAGCCTGAAAATAAGAGAAAAGTGTTTTGAGAACACTCTTTTGAGTTTTTGAGATACTTGTGATGCAAGGCACTACAGGTGGCAGAGGTCCAAACCCTTTGAATCTGTAGACAATATTTTATTGTGTTTTGTGTTCTCTGGATTGCATAAGTTCAAACTCTGTGGCTTTTGTGGACATAATTGCAAAGTGTTTCTGCTTAGATTGTAAAGCTTTAAATCATGTATCATGTGTGTTAAGATCTTGGAGTTTGATCTGAGCATTGCTTGGAACTTGTTGAGGGTTTTGTGAACATCTCTCAAGATTGTGTTGTATTTGCAAAACCTTTGTCTTGAGATCCAGTGACATCTGTCAATCCTCTTGTTATACAAAGACTTTGAGACTCAGAGAGATCTTGGTTTTATATGTGCACTGTGGATTATTAAGGATACAATTGTATTAGCCTCTGCTATTCCTATCACATTAGAATCCTCTGACAAACTTAGAGTGTTGTATATGTATGTGTTGATGTGGATGTGATCAGTGTATATTTTTACACTGTGTCAGTTTCTAGCTTGCACATGCAACCATCTCTTCAATATCCTGTTCAGTGAACATCTTTTTGATGGATCTTTAATCCAGAGATGTCTGTAGAGTTAGCTAGAAATATATTATTGCAGTGTATAAAGCACTATTTACATTATCTTCTAATAACATATCACTATATATGGGTTAACATAGAAAAGCTCATGACTGAGATTCTTAAAGATCATAGGAGAGAATTATAGTATCATCAAAATACAAGCTGTCATCTCATTCTCCACACTCTGCCAGCTCCAGAAGGGATGCAAATGTCTCTTTCAAAGTTTTCACCATCAAATTTCCCAGCAATTCCATGGTCTGATTTTTCTTCACTGAGAAACCTGTCCAGTTCACTTTGACACTATGCCTGAGTGTTTTCTGATTGTAATCAGAGTCAATTTTGTAGCCTAATATTTTACTGATGATGACAGCTGGATCTAAAGCATGTGGCTTGTTCTTACTCATGAGAGTTTCACCATCAATAGTAATGTTAATATTATCTGTAAATAATACCAAAGTTGGATTGTGATCTTGAAGAGAAGTGAGATCAATAAAATAAGTATTAAGTATGTTCATTACATATGATAGAGTCTTGTTGTTGGCTTAAGCTCAAGTCTGTTTTGGCTGAGTGTCTCATTAATGCTGATATCAAGTTATTGTCTATTGCATCATACAGCCATCTCAGTAACAATGATACCTACAACCTTTCTGTGTGTTGGATCTACTTGACACATGACTCTAAACATATGATAAACTAATGCTGTATTGAATTTGCATAACCATATTAGAGTCTACTTAGTGTAAATTGAGTAGTGTTTGATCAAAGCCATGCAAGATAGGCTTAGGAGAAGAAGAGTGGTATAGATAAAATTTAGCTCAAAGCTGGTGATTTGCTGGAAAATGACTAAGTGACTAAAAGAGGCAAATAAGGAATGAACTCTCAAACACCTATACCTACCCACTCAATGCATGATCACTAACACAGGTGAGTTCAGGTGGTTTGAGTATAATAGAAACACTCTGCAGACTCAGATAAGTCAAATATGAAGATATAAAGATAGTTTATTCAAGGCTAGTTTGTGTTCTAAGATGAAATACTCACAAAGGAGGCAAGAATAAGATATGGTGAAGAGGTCTTGCATGCATGCAAGGTGAAAACAGATACAGCAGAGTGCTATCCACTGATCACACTCACACCAACACACTAATACACACACAATACTCTTAGTTCATGGAGGGATTATAATGCAATAAAAGTAGTAACAGAAAATATAATTGTCTTTAATGAATCTACTGTATGTGAATAGCAATAGCATATGTATAACAGCTCTAGGTCTCTTTAAGTCTGAAAGCTTTTTGTTTTATCAAAATAAGAGGTGACAACAAATATTGCTGGACCTCAAGACAAAGAGTACTGCAGCTCAATACAATATATTGAAACACTCTCACAAAACTCTCAAAAGGTCCTAAGCACAGCTCAGATCAACTCAAAATCTCTAACACACACAATACATGACTCAAAGCTTAGTGCTTTAAGCAGAAACTAATCACAAATATGTCCACAAGTGCTAAAGAGCTCAGATCTCTGTACACAAGCTTTCAAACTGATTGTAGACCCACAGGATTCAAACCTATACAATCTAGTGATATAAAACACAATAAAATACCATCTAACAGACACAAAGGGTTCGAACCTCTGCCACCTATAGTGCCATGCATCAAAAATGCCTTAAAAACTCAAGATAATGCTCTTCAGATACTGCTCTTTTATTCTCAGGTTAGAGTACAATCCAAAACCTCTTATCAATTTGGACTCAAGTCTCTCATGAGCTTTCATGTCTTGCTTAGTTCTCAAATCTCTTTCAATGATATCAATAATAAGTTTATTCTCTCACCTGAAGTTACAAACACAAACACAGAGCTAGGGTGCAAGGCTTTTTGTGCCTAATACACTACAACTGTGAGGGTTGGAAACTTCCCTAGTACTCTTACCAGGCAGTACTTAAATAGTCTACTACTGTACTTACTAAGACACACCAAATATAGTAGTTTCAAAGTGCAGGACTCTATTCCAGAGTTCCTGGCATATTATTTGCATGCATATCACAGTCACCACATTTATTCTGTTCTGGGTCAAGACTGTGCCTGCTGGTCTAGCCAGGTCTGCTTGCTTTCTTATTCCTCTGGTGAAGCATTCTGACACCAGAGAACTGTTCCAGACTTCCAGGATTATCTCTCATGCCTGGAGTCAGTCACAATGACTATGTTTTCTTTTCCAGCATCCAGACATTCTATCTGACTCACAATATGCGCCACTTCTGGTTTGACATGCATCAATTAATCCACCCAATGGGTATGTGTCATACCTTAGTATAATGCAGAGTCTCTCACAGTGTTATGCATGCTAAGGCACTGTAATTACACATGCAAGTCTCTGAGCATTATGTGCACTATTCACCCTTTGGTAGTATTTCTCTATTTATTACTTTGTTGTTGTCATTCCATTTCTCTGTTCAACACCCAGTTATTCAGATGTCTTTCTTTGGGTCTCAGTTCTCTGTTCTAAAGCATGTCCCATCAGTACATCAATGGATGTGAATTCTTGATCAATGTGATTAGACTTGCTGATCATATTTTGATCATACTCTTTTTATTTTTAGTATGTTTTCTTGTAATGATATTAGCACATTTAGAGTCAAGTGCTGAAACCTCACATGCAGTCTAACCCCTCTGGTATTAGTCTATCACTAGGCCATGCACTCTGCTCATTGTTACTTCTATTTAGCATCATAATGGCTATGTTTTTTTATGCTCTAGCCTTATTTCAGTTACATGCTTAGTGGACTGAAATATAGTCTATATATTCTCAAATTTTGAAAATTTACATGCCTGAACATGGGGAGGGTGTGTCAATGGTATGTAAATTGAGACTTAAACTGCAGAGCTACAGTGTCCAGCTTAACTTAGAAAACTCTGAAACCCAATACCAAGTCTCTCAAGCACTGAAACTTGGCTAGCTGCATCTGTGGCTAGCTAGTAGTCCTTGAAACCAGAGAACTGATACTCAGATGCTAAAACCCAAATTAAGCCCAAACCTAAAGTCCGATGAAGACTTCAACTCTTATTCAATATAGGTGACTTAGTAACAAATGATATTCAAGTTGAGATTACACACAAAGCCACTGATACAGAGACTAACTACTGAGAGCTAGAACATCTAAATCACAGGGGTGGGTCACCTGCTACACAATTCCCCTTTGTCCTGCTTTTATACATAAATAACTGATACAGAATCTATAAATAACTTAGTCTGATTACTCATTTCACTTGGCTAGCCTCAAAATTAAGTTGTTACCCTGTCTTGGCATGCCTTCTATATCTTTTTCAAGTGTTCCAGGACTCTCTCAGTGCTCTATTCCTATAGCCCATGATTATTTACTATATAACTGATTATTCTGTGGTTTCACTTGTTATCTCCAGACTCACCATTGATCATGATTGATTGATCATGGTGATCTGAGGCAGCCAAGCTCCCCAGTTGTGGCTTGTCTCCTGAACTATATGCCCCTTTGATTATTCATACCTGAGGAGTCCTCACTACATGTATTTTGCATCAGACCCAGTGTGCTAGCCATGGACTAATGAGTTCTGGTTTGCTTTTACTCCTAGTTTGAGTGCTAGCTGGATGTACTTCACTGCTAGTCATAGTAATAAACTCCTGAGCTAGACTATGGTATACCAGCTCTGATGGCACTTGGAATTAGCTCAAACATGATACTGTTTCTAAGTCTAAATTGTTAGACTCAAACCCCATGTGACTATTAACACGTGATGATAAACCGATTGAACCTCGCACTTCGGGTTAAACAATCAGAGTCCACTGAATGTCAATGATGTCGATGTGGGTCAAGGCTTTGCAAGTAGTAAGAGCTCGAGAGTAGTTTGGTGAAGATAAACTTTAGTTCGAGACTGGGGTATTACAGCGAGAACTAAGCTACTTAAATACTGTTCTGTTATCTAGCTATTAATAAACATCCACAAAAGATATTGTTCTGCTGTAGGGCTGTTACTGCTGCGGTTACCAAGCTTTATACAAAAGCTATTGTCCTGCTGTGTGCTGTTACTGCTGCGCCACGGTTGGAGAATAAAAGCGACATTGTCTCTCCCTTCACAGCACACAGCAGCGCAGTATGACAAGGACTGACTTGGATTGCTGACCAAGCTTTCCCACGGTCCCGACTGAGTTGCTGAGCTAAGCATTCCCACAGTCCTAAGCACTGGCCTAAGCGCCCTGACTAAGCAAAGATAGGGGTCATTTCCAAGGAAAAAGAAAAGAAAATAGGAAAAATCATAACATTACCCCCTCCTTAAGACCATCGTCCCGATGGTTGAGTTAGGGAGGTCCTATGCCCCAGGTGGGCAATCTGCTGGACCCATCCGTCGGTCCAATGGTGCCTTAGAAGAATGTGGCTGATTTGCTGGACCTGTCCATCGGCTTTGCTGGAGTGGAAGAGCTAGCACATTGCTCTTCGCTATATGTCCCGAAGATGGCTGATCTGTTGGACTTGTACATTGTCCACCATCTTCATCGTCCTCAGGTAACATTCCCTCATCACCGGCTGGTCGGCTTGTCGTTCTGTCCAACCTATTGATTCAGTGTTCATAGTCCTGAATGGCGTCCTCCACATTCATATATTTTTTGTTGACCCATTGGTTTGATTCTGGGCCATAGCCTTTCCAGCTGACTAGGTAGTCAACAGTTGTTTTCATGCCTCCGCCTCATGCTTTGACCTTTCATGTCTTGTGGTTTAGCACTTCATCGATTTCGTAGTGTTCTTCATCATCAATGAGGTCTGGCGGAGGAGGTGGTGGTCGTTCTTGGTTTGGGAAGGCTGGTGCAATGTATGGAGTCAATAATGTTTCATTGAAAACATTATGTATTTTCCAAGTTGCTGGTAGTTGCAACTTGTATGCGGATTTGCTGATTTTGGAGAGGATTTTGAAAGGTCCCGTTCGTTTGTCGGCCAGTTTCTGTTTTGGTCTTGGCAGATGGAGATTTGTCATATCCAGCCAAACCTTGTCATTGGCTGAATACTCATGGGCTGGGTGTCGGTGTTTATCATACTGCTTCTTCATCGTTGAAGCAGCTTTCTCCAGTGCTGTTTTGGTTTCTTCATGGATCTTTGCCATTGTTGTTGCAAAATCCGCTGACGCTGGCGTAGTAGTGTGCTGCCGTCCCACTTGTGCAACTGGTGGGTTGCATCCATAATTCACAAAGAACGGCATTTTACCCATTGCGGAGTGAATTCTGTTGTTGTGTTGGAATGCTGCCAATGCTAGCCATTCCGTCCAGTCATCCTGTCGATAGCTGATGAAAAGTCGTAAGTACTTTTCAATTTCCTGGTTGGCCTGTTCTGTTTGGCCATCTGTCTGTGGATGATATGCCATTGAGGCATTCCTCTTGATGTTGAGGAGTCGGTACAAATCGTCCAAGAATTTGGACACGAATTGTGATCCTCTGTCTGAAATTACTACTTGAGGCATGCCATACTTTGCATAGACCTCATCCCATAGTATCTTTGCCCATCTCTCGGATGTCAGTTCTGTAGAACAGGCGATCGGAATGATCGCCTTCGAGAAGCAATTGACTATGATGATGATCGCATCATAGCCATCACTTTCGGGAAGTCCAGTTATCATATCCATGGAAATATGGGTCCATGGTGATGAAGGGACCTCATTCGGGTGGAGTGGAGCTGCTCTGGGTTGTGTTGAAGTCTTGCCTCGCTGGCAAACCTCACAGGCCTTGACATATCGGGTGATATCATGGTCCATTTTAGGCCACCAATATTCCCTCAAGACCAGTTCCTTGGTCTTAGCGATTCCAGGGTGTCCGGCAGTCGTGTGATCATGACTGATGGTGATGATATCACCCCTCAGTTTTTGATCCCTTGGGATGTAGATCCGTCCATCATAACGGATCAATCTCCCTTCTTTTTTCATCCCGCACTCGTGGTTGAGTGATGCGGCGATTCTTTGATCCCACTTGTGTGGATCCCTGGTTGCGCTCTTGATGCGTTCGTGCATCTCTTCTTCCATGGGCATGATCATTGCAAGGAAGTGTTCTGGTCATAATAATATGACCTCCTTGTTGTCATCTCCTCCTTGATCGTGATCCGCCCTGCGGCTGAGGAGATCGGCCTTCTTGTTAGTTACTCCAGCCTTGTGATGGAGTGTATATTCATACTGTGACAATTCCATGACCCATCTGGCTTGTCTGCGATTAAGCTTTTGGGGGTGTCAGAAGTATCGGAGATTCTGGTGATCCATCCAGATTTCGAAGGTGTGATTGGCTCCAATGAGATAATGCTGCCATTCGGCAAGGGTGAGCATTATAGCCAGAAGCTCTTTATCGTAGATTTCGTAGTCGTGCTCAGTTACTGTGAGTGCCTTTGACATAAAGGCGACTGGTCGCCATTTGCCATCCTGTTTCTGTGATAGTACGGCTCCAATAGCACCTTCACTGGAGTTGGCTTCCACCTGGAACTTTCCATCCTGGCTTGGTATGGCCAGGATGACGTCTTCAGCTAGTCGGCGCTTGAGATCGTCGAATGCTGCTTGTTGGGAAATTCTCCAGTTCCATTGGGAATTTCTGGTTAATTGCATCATTGGGCAGACTATTTTGCTGTAGTCCCGAATGAACCGGCGGTAGAAGTTGGTGAATCCTAGAAATGATTGTAACTCCTTCTTTTTTGATGGTTCTGGCCATTCGGTGACTTCTGCTACTTTGATCGGGTCCATCCTGATACTTCCTTCGCTGATAATGACTCTGAGGTATTCGGTTTCTAATACCTCGAATTCGCATTTTTCAGCTTTGAGGAAGAGTCGATGCTTCCTCATCAAGGATAGCACTTGACATACTAGCCTTCAGTGTTCGTCCTTGGTTTTGGACATAATGAGTATGTCGTCCAGATAGATCGTGACCTTCCTGGTGGCGATGAGATCCTTGAAGATGTCATTCATCATCCACTCGAAAGTGGCTGGTGAATTCGTCAATCTGAAGAACATAACCGTCGGTTCGAACAAACCATGGTTTGTTCGAAAAGCAGCTTTCCATTCATCTCCTTCCTTGATACGCATGTTGTTGTACCCCCACTGAACGTCCAATTTGGTGTAGTACTTGGCACCTCAGAGTTTATCCATTAATTTGGAGATTAAGGGCAGAGGATAGCAGTTTTTGATTGTCATTTCATTGAGCTTCCGATAATCCTGTACTGGTCGGAGTTTCCCATCCTTCTTTTTGACGAAAAAGAAGGGTGATGCCATTGGTGATTTTGATGGTCGGATTCTCCCACTAGATAAGTTTTCTTCAAGAAACTTATCCAGTTCTTGTTGTTTGTTATTGCCCAGTGGATAGCACTTGCAATCCAAGTTAGCGTTGGCATTAGGAATTAATTCGATTGCATGGTCCCAGGGTTTTGTGTCGGGTAGTTCGTCGAAACTCTCTTTTTCGAATAAATCCCGATAATCATGTGCCCATTCGGGTACCATTTCCTCGAATGTTTTCTCCCCTTTCCCTGCGTTAGCTTTTGCTGCTAGGTCATTAGCATGGTGCATCGCCCGAATGCTAATGGCTCTTTGCAGGTCGACGGCGAGAATGGTCTCACCGTCTTCTATTTCTTCATCCCATTGGTCTTCAGGATCTTCATCCGGTAGTTCGAATGGAATTTTCCGGCAATGGCATCGAGCGAAGATGATACGTCCGGTTTTCCAATTGATTAGCAGATTGTGTCTGATGAGCCAGTCATGACCAAGGAACACTTCTTTTGTTCCTAGGTCGGTAACTGCTAAATCTATTCGTTCCGAATGATCGCCGATAGTGAGCCTAAGCTCCACATATTCAGTGATCATTCCAGCTTGGTTCCTTGTTCTGTCTGCATTGTAGACAGGAATTGGGGCCGCTGTTGCCCATGTAGGTAATTGGTGTTTGGCGATGAAAGCCTGATTGATGGAACTTCCCATGCAGCCGCTGTCAATCAGGGCAGTGACTGCATGGGTAGATCAAGACGTCAATGTCTCGATCTGTGCTTTGGTTATTAGGTCCTGTCCTGAAGTTTTGGTCTGACGAATGAACTTTTGTGGTCCATGTAATTCGTCGAGCCATTCGAGTGCTTGACACCTTTCTACCTTTCACATCCCTGTGACCATGTTGTCAATCACTTCCTCGATGTGAGTCTTGTGCACCCAATTCTTGAGTACGGCTTTTGCCGTGGCTTCGTCCTTGGCATCCTTGATGGCCCACCAAGTCCATTCGGTATCGAATGGCTTGAGCCAGGCTGTGGGGTTTTCTACCCCTGTTCGGCCCGAAGGCAGTTGAGTCTGTCTAGATTTGTTAGTTTGATGAATGGAAGATGGAGACGTACCTTTGGGGCTCTCTGCCCCTCTTCGGCCTTTTGTCGGCGTTTGAGTGATAGGAGTCGATTCCTTAGGCGATTCTGTTTTTTGAGTAACGGGGTCAGGTATATTCGAATGCATGCATAATTTGGGCATGTTGGTGGAAACTAAAGAAGAGGAAAAAATGTTAGTCTGTCCTGCAGGCTGTGACCTATTACTCTTGTCCTTGGCCGAGGCAGTCGAATCGCCTACTGCTCGGCCTTGCCTTTTACTTCCTTGGGCTTGTCTTCTTGCCCAAGGCCTTCTTCTTCCTTCATTAATTCAGCAATCTGTGCTCGAATATCTTCTCTGGTGCACTTGTTCTTCTTTTGCGGGCAGTTTCGTGCCATGTGGCCCTTCTGTCCACAATTGAAGCACTTACCTCCCTTCTTGAGGCGGTCCATGTCCATTGGCTGACCCGTTCCGGTATATGTCGTGCCCGTACCAGTTTGCTTCGCTCCATAAGAAGTTGAGGTCGAGCCACCAGGCTTCGTGGATGGGGCTGTACTATAGGTGGGGGGCTTCTGGCCCTGTCCCTGGCTTCGATAGCCGTAGGCTAGAGTGGTCGCCTCCGCCTTCTGCCGCTGTCGTTCCTTATACATTCTGATGATTCAGGCCTTCCACTTGTCATACCCTACTGGGATATCGCGTCCCAGGTCTGAAATTGTGATGAGATAGTTGGACGGCAATCCCATCTTCATGTATTTGACCATGCGGCCAGTGTCGGCTATGTCGTCCCGCACCCCAGCAAGTCTGCTGAGTCATTCCAATTCGTCGAAGTAGTCTGTGGCCACTTTGCTGGCCATCTTGTACTCCTTCATCTTCTGCTTGTGTACTTCTTGGACCACGGGATCAGTAAACTTCTCCCTGATCATTTGTTTGAAGACAGGCCATGCAGGGTATCGGTGATGGTCCCTGGTCATAGACCAGAATGAGGGGGCAATTAGAACCCACCACATTTTCACCTTGTCTGCCATGTGAGTGATGGCAAAGGTTACCTTGTACATGTTGGCTAGGAAGTATGCAGCAAAGACTTGGAAGTACTGGTCGCAGTCGACCAGGAATCGATCGATATCATCTGATGCCCCTTTGAAAAGGTGGAGCTCGGCGCAAAGAATAGGTTTGACTTAAAGTATTTGGGCGTCGGCAGCGAGCGCCACTATTGGGTTCGGGATCCCGCCATCAGGTGGTTGCACCCAACCACTCGGGGGTCCTGGAAAGGAGTGGAGGGATCCATCATCAGCCACCGGACTTCCTGGTTTTGGTGCCTGTTTCTGCACGATTCGGCCATTTCGGACCATCCATCCCTGTGCGAGTGCTTCGGGATCATCTTCTGTGGGAGGCGGTGCCTCAGGTGCCTGAGGCCCACTGTCCTCGGCCTTGTCTGATGGCAGCTGTCTGGCAAATGGTCGTGGGATCGGTGGCAGCCTCCATCGTTTGGGGTGTTGCCAGGCTGCCTGTGGTCGGCTCCTGGCAAGCCGAGATGCCATACTGAGGATGGCAGAGGTGGCGTATGAGTACCGAGATGTCGTTGTTCGGATTGAAGGTGCTGTGTTTGCCGACTTAGGCGGCAATATACTCGGCATCCATGGCATTGGGGCCAAGCATTTGCCATTCTTCGGTTTGTATGGCGGTAACGGTCCCATCTGATAATGCAAAAATCTGTGGTTAAAGTTAGCAATGGCCCATTCAGTGGCCGCATATTGTAAAATTTCCTCTTGCTCGACATGGTCAGCAAGAGTATACCTTCGTCCCAGGGATGACCTTAGCCAAAGGTCGTCCTTCCACAATTCAGCGATCTGCTCTTAGTACAGCCGAATGAATTCCTGCTCGCGCACCTCGCATGCTCCCTTCCTTAATACTTCTTCTGCTGTGGGCTCGAAACTCCTTCCATACTCAGAGAGAGGGTCCTCATCCCTCTTGCCGGGGCCCTCCTCCTCTGCCTCATCATCCGCATCGCCATCCTTGCTCAGTATTTCCCCCTCAAGGAGGGAACTGTCGAGCAGGTCATAGGCCTCCGGGGCGGCTATGCTGGGGCTGAGTACTGGGTCTGGTGTCGTCTGGCCCAGAGCGAGGAGTAGGCTCTCACTCGGGCTGCTGTTGCTGCTGCTTGGCCTCTCTCCTTGCTGTGTCCACCGCCATTGCTCTGCTATATCGATGGAAGTTGCGATAGAACTGGGGTCGAAGGAAGAGGGCGGCAATTGGCCCATCGAGGATCCTTTTGAGATCCCCTGTTGGGTCAATGTGCTCGTTGTCCCCCCCGATCGTTCCCCGGCCGGCTGGTATACCATTTCCCCTGTCGGGGATACTGTCAGTCTCTGTGATGGTATCGGTCCCGTATGATAGCAGTCAGCTGTCACTGAGTGCCTCCTCCCTCGGGATGCTAGTGGTCCGGATGGGCTTGGCCCCTGGGTCGGACTCGGTGGGGGGGGTGCTGGGCTCTCGGAAGGGTGAGTCGAGGGTGCTGGTGTTGACAAGGGTGCTGGTCCTGTTACTACCGGCCTCTCGCTGTCGCTGCTCTGCTTCTCATGCCTGGAGATACCTCCCGAAGAGGTGGTTCTCCCTATAGATCTCATTGTCGATACATGCCTGGGCGGCGAGGTGCTCAGGAAGGTCACAGGTAGGTTGAATTTGGTTTGCTCGGGGGTGGACCACATCAGGGGCCTCGGTTCCCCATGTTCCCTCTGGAACTGCTCGTATGCTTGTTGTTCTGCTAGGATTACCACTAGCTGTGCGGTGCTCCAACCGGTCAGCCTCGATGGCAGCGGATCGCCACCAGTGGCGCTCGCTGTTGTCGTCGTTCCAGTAGGGGTCATTATCGACCCTTGTTCTGCTGTCAGTGCTTGGGTTTCATACTGACGTTGTGTGATGGGATCCTCGGCCCCTAGGACTGGCTCCTCAAGCCACCCATGAGGCATCCAAGGAGTCTCTAGCACAGCACCCAATGCCGGTGCTAGGGACGGGAGTTGTGGTCCTGGTTGCTGGGATGCTACGCTGGGGAGATGGGATGGGAGTGTCGGGTCAGGGTCACTGAAATCCTGTGGCCCAGGGGTTTCCAGGGTCTCGGATGACTGCTGGCAAGGGTCGCAGAGGGTACATGTGCTGCTGACGCTGCTCCTCTTCTTCCCTAGTACGTTCCTCAGACATTCTCCCAGAGTCGTCTTTGGGTTCATGTCCTTCTGGCTGGTGGGGCTGTCAGGATGTTGAGGGTCAGGTAGAGGCAGGGATGTCGTGGAGGGGGAGGTCAGGTGTGACATTGCGGAGGATGGTTCTAATATATTGGAATTCGTGATAGTGCCTGATCGCCCAAGCTGTGATCGATTGATGTCCTTGACACAGTTGTATGATTATCAGAAGGCCAATCAAGATTCCTATGATAGAAGCTAGGAGTTTGAAGAACTCATGGGTAAAGTTTGGATCAGAAGGATTAAGGGCGGGGGGCATTCGGTTCCTCAGCACAATTGGGCTTGAGGAAGGGAATGAATTAAGAAGAGGTTGGTGATGAGCGTTCAGTTCTTTTTAGCTTTTAAGCTTTAAAGAAGAGAAGCTAAAAGTCTCGAACTAATTGTTAGACTCAAACCCCACGTGACTATTAACACGTGATGATAAACCGATTGAACCTCGCACTTCGGGTTAAACAATCAGAGTCCACTGAATGTCAATGATGTCGATGTGGGTCAAGGCTTTGCAAGTAGTAAGAGCTCGAGAGTAGTTTGGTGAAGATAAACTTTAGTTCGAGACTGGGGTATTACAGCGAGAACTAAGCTACTTAAATACTGTTCTGTTATCTAGCTATTAATAAACATCCACAAAAGATATTGTTCTGCTGTAGGGCTGTTACTGCTGTGGTTACCAAGCTTTATACAAAAGCTATTGTCCTGCTGTGTGCTGTTACTGCTGCGCCACGGTTGGAGAACAAAAGCGACATTGTCTCTCCCTTCACAGCACACAGCAGCGCAGTATGACAAGGACTGACTTGGATTGCTGACCAAGCTTTCCCATGGTCCCAACTGGGTTGCTGAGCTAAGCGTTCCCACAGTCCTAAGCACTGGCCTAAGTGCCCTGACTAAGCAAAGATAGGGGTCATTTCCGAGAAAAAAGAAAAGAAAATAGGAAAAATCGTAACATAAATTGACTTGGCATTTTACCACAGTGATGTTATTTCTCCAAGTCCAATTTGACTTCAAGATTATTAACCCAGTGCAAAGTTGTTTTGGCTAAGTCCACATTGATCCTTAGCCTTCTTAGCATAATATGGCTATCAGCTTGGAGCCTCAGCTATAGCTCTTGAATGGCTAGGCATACAGACTTCAGATCATGCAAATATATTGTTTAAAATTGGCAATTTTTAGGGCTAGTGTTAGATCCAAGTCACATGTGATTAGTAACACATGATAAATGATCAATACCTCGTGCTTGGGTATAATGATCAAGTCCAGTGATACTAATACTTTATGCTGTCAAGGTGTAGACAAGTAAGCTTGAGAATGAATGTGGTATGAATAAACTTTAGCTCAAAGCTGGGGTATACCAGTGAGAGCTGTGGGTCTTAAATACTATACAGGTGGTGCTAATAATACTACTACTTATTGTGTCTGTCTATGTCCATGGTGCCCATTGTCCTTGAGCATCGTTGTTTAAGTTGACTTGATGAGCAGGTTAGTTGTGATGACTAAGCCCTCCCATGGTCTTATGCCTCTTGACTAAGCCTAAATAGGAGTAGAATCATGGAAAGAAAGGGAAAATCATAACATTACCCCCTCTTTAAGACCATCATCCCAATAGCTTAATTTAGGGATAATTCATAGTCATGTATGGCGTCCTCTGCTGTCATTTGTTTCTCATTGACCCATTGATTAGATTCGGGCCCATACTCCTTCCAACTGATGAGATAGTCCACAGTTGTAGTCATCCTGCTGCCTCGTGCCTTGACTTTTCAGAGTTTATAATTCAAAATTTGGTTGATTTTGTAATGTTCTTCATTGTCAATTAAGTCGGGTGGAGGTGGAGGCAGCCATTCCTGATTTGGGAAGGCAGGGGTGATATATGGGGAAAGTAGGGTTTCATTAAACATGTTATGGACCTTCCAACCAATTGGAAGACACAGTTTATAGATGCTTTCCTCTATTTTCGAAATGATCACAAAAGGGCCTGTACATTTGTCAGCTAGTTTCTGTTTTGGTCATGGAAGGTGTAGATTTGTTGTATCTAGCCAGACTTTATCATTGACTGAGTATGTGTGCACTGGTCAATGATGTTTGTCATATTGCCTTTTCATTGCCATCGTGGCCTTTTTGAGGGCAGCCTTGGTTTCAGAATGAATCTTTGCCATGTCTGCAGCAAAGTCTGTCGAAGCGGGGGTCATTGTTTGGTGGTGTATGGAGTGGGCGACATTGGGGTGTTGTCTGTGGTTGACAAAAAATGGGGTTTGCCCTGTCGCTGAGTGGATGCAGTTGTTGTGCTGGAATGCTGCCAGCACTAACCATTTGATCCAGTCATTGTGCTGATAGTTAATGAATAGTTGGAGATATTTTTCGACTTCCTGATTCACCCACTCCGCCTGTCCGTCGGTCTGTGAGTGGTATGCGGTAGAAGTGTTTCATTTAATATTCAGTAGTTTGTACAAGTCGTCGAGGAACTTGGAGATGAATTGTGGTCCTTGATCGGAAATGACCACTTGGGGCATTCCATACTTAGCATACACTTCATCTCGCAGGATTTTGGCCCACCCTTCTGATGTTAATTCAGTGGAGCATGTGATCGAGATGATCGCCTTTGAGAACCAGTCGACTATGATGAGGATAGTGTCATATCCATTACAATCAGAGAGTCCAGTGATTATATCAACTGAGATGTGGGTCCACAGGGACAATGGGATCTCATTTGGGTGGAGGAGGGCTGCATGTGACTGCATCGAAGCCTTTTCTCTTTGGCAAGTTTCACATGCCTTGACGTATGCCATGATATCATTTCCTATTTTGGGCCACCAGTATTCCTGCAGAATGAGCTCCTTTGTCTTGGCGATGCCTGGGTGTCCTGCAGTGGTGTGGTCATGACACATGGCGATAATTTCTCCTCGCAGGCTGTGGTCTCTGGGGATGTAGATTCTTCCATTGTAGCAGATCAGCCCATCTTCTTTTGTCATTTCCCTCTTGTGATTAAGTGATGGGGCAACCCTTTGATCCCATTTGTGATTGTTGTGGGTTGCACTTTTGATCTGTTCATGGATCTCTTTCTCTGTTGGCATTATCATGGCCCAGAAGTGCTCGGGTCATAAGATAGTCACTCCCTCATTGTCATTTCCTCCTTGGTTGTGATCTGCATGTCAGAATAGGAGATCAGCCTTTTTATTCGCCATCCCTGCTTTGTGATGGAGAGTATATTGATATTGGGCAAGCTCTGTGACCCATTGGGCTTGTTGGCAGTTTAACTTCTGAGGTTGTTGGAAGTATCTGAGATTCTGGTGGTTGGTCCAGATCTCAAAGATCTTGGAAGCCCTGATCAGATAATGTCACCACTCTTCCAGGGCTAACATTATTGTGAGCAATTCCTTGTCATAGATCTCATAGTTCCTTTTCATTATAGTTAATGCTTTTGAAAGGAAAGCAACTGGGTGCCACTTTCCATCCTGCTCCTGAGATAGCACTGCTCCTATTGCTCCTTCACTGGAGTTGGCTTCCACATGGAATTTCCCTTCCTGGGATGGTATGGCAAGGATGACGTCCTTGGCTAGTTGTTGTTTCAGGTGTTTGAATGTGAGTTGTTGGGAGTCTCCCCACCCCCAGGGGGCATTACTGGTGAGTTGAGTCATGGGATGAATGATCTTGCTATAGTCTTGAATAAACCGTCAGTAAAAGTTGGTGAATCCGAGAAATGACTGCAACTCCTTTTTTCTGGTGGGGATCAGCCATTTGACTACCCTTGCCACTTTGATCAGGTCCATCCTAATGCTTCCCTCGCTGATGATCACCCCAAGGTATTCTGTCTCCAATACCTCAAACTTGCATTTCTCAGCTTTGAGGAACAACTTGTGCTTTCTCATTAGGGCAAGTACCTGTCGTACCAGGCTTCGATGTTCCTCTTTTGTTCAGGACATAATTAGGATGTTGTCCAAATAGATGGTGACCTTTCTGGTGGCGATGAGTTCCTTGAATATGTCATTCATCATCCACTGGAAAGTAGCAGGTGAATTGGTCAGTCTGAAGAACATAACGGTGGGCTCGAACAGCTCTCAGTTGGTTCTGAAAGCAGCCTTCCATTCATCTCTCTCCTTGATCTGAACATTGTTATACTCCCAGTGGATGTCAAGCTTGGTATAGTACTTGGCACCTCGGAGCTTGTCCATTAGTTCTAAGATCAGGGGCAAGGGGTACTGGTTCTTGATTGTCATCTTGTTCAGTTTTTGATAATCTTGAACAGGCTGAAGCTTGTCGTCTTTCTTTTTTACAAAGAAGAACAGGGATGCCATCAGGGATTTTGATGGCCAAATGCATCTACTGGTCAAGTTTTCATCAAGGAACTTGTCAAGTTCCTGTTGCTCCTGATTGCCGAGAGGATAGGTTTTACAGTCCAAATTGGTGTTGGCATTGGGGACCAGCTTGATAGCATGGTCTCAAGGCTTTGGGTCTGGGAGCTCATCGAAACTCTCTTTCTCGAAGAGGTCTTGGTAGTCTCGTGCCCATTCAGGCACCATCTCTTCAAATGTCTTTTCTATCCTTCCTTCATAAGCCTTTGCTGCTAGGTTGTTGGCGTGATGAATAGCTCGAATGTGGATTTCCTTCTGCAGGTCTACAGCTAGAATGGTTTCACCATCCTCCATTTCTTCATCCCATTTATCCTCTGGGTCTTCATCAGGTAGCTCGAACAGGATTTTTCAGCAACAGCACTGGGTGAAGGTAATTCGTCCGGTCTTTCAGTTTATAAGTGGGTTATGTCATATGAGCTGATTGTGTTCCAGGAATAACTCCTTCATCCCAAGGTCCGTTATGGCTAAGTCGATCTGTTCAGAATGATCTCCAATGGTTAAATGGAGTTCAACAAACTCAGTGATTGAACCGGCTTGGTTTTTTGTCCCATCCGCATTGTATACCAGGATAGGGGCCATGGTGGACCAGATCAGGAGTTTGTTTTAGATGATGAAGGCCTGGTTTATTGAACTTCCGGTGCACCCACTGTCAATCAGGGTGGTCACTGAGTATACAGATCAGGTGATCAGAGTTTTAATTTGGGCTTTGGTCGTCAAGTCCCTGCCAGGGGTTCTGGTGTGCCTGATGAATTTGCAAGGTCCTCGTAGCTCATCTAGCCACTCAAGAGCCTTGCTTCGTTCAGCATCTTTCAATTCTGCCACCACTTTATCAGTTACTTCTCCTGTTCAGGTCTGGTATATCCATCCCCCTAGCACAGCTTTCACTGTGTGGTTATCAACTGCTTCCTTGATGGTTCTCCAGGTCCATTCTGTGTCGAATGGTTTAAGCCATTTCGAGAGGCCCTCTGCTCCAATCCAGCCCATAGGCAGTTGAGTCTTTTCTTGCGATTCATTGGTGTGCATGTCAACTGTTTGTGGTATATTCGAATGCATATTTAATGGCATAGGCATAATTACAGAGGTATTGTAAGTCTGTTCAATGGCTGAGACTGGCACACCATGAAGTTCATTGGCCGACCCAGTGGAATCACTCACTGGTCAGCCCTGTCTTTTACTTTCTCAACTTTCATCTCCTTCCTGAGTTCCTCGTCTTCCTTCTGTAACTCGGCGATCTGTGCCCATATATCTTCACAGGTGTGTTTCTTCTTTGGGCAGTCTTTGGCCATGTGGCCCTTCTGCTCACAGTTAAAGCACTTCCCTTCTTTCTTCATCCTGTCGATGTCCATCAGCTTCCTGGCCCCAGTGTACATAGTGCTGGTCCTGGTCTTCTGGCTTCCATAGTTTGATGCTGTTGAGGGTCCCAATGGTTTCCCAGCAGTTTGCTCCAACTTGTTCAGGGTTGGTGGGGTTGACTTTTTGGTATAGTTCTGCAAAGTAGATGATTCTGCTTTTTGCCTTTGCCACTCTTTGTACATCTCAATGATCCACTCCTTCCATTGTTTGTATCCGACTGGCATCAGCATTTTGATGCCCATGGCAGAGATCATCATGAGGTACAAAGGGGGAACTCCTCTCTTGAGGGCCTCAACCATTTGCCCGTCATTTGCTATGTCATCCCAAATGCTGGCTAACTTGGCGAGCCTTTCCAGCTCATCAAAATAGTCCGTTGCGGCCTTGTCTCCCATCTTGTATTCCTTGATCTTTTGTTTATGCACCTTCTGTACCACCAGGTCGATGAACTTATTGTTAAGCATTTGTTTGAAAACCGGCCAGGATGGGTATTGGTAATGTCCCTGCATACTCGACCGGAAGTTTGGCAAGATCAAGATCCACCATGTTTTTGCCTTTTCTTCTAGATAGGAAGTGGCAAATATGACTTTGTTCATGTTGGTCCCCAGATACCCAACATAGACTTCAAAATATTGCTTGCAGTCTACCAGGAACCTGTCGATGTCATCAGAAGCCCCCTTGAAAGGTTGGGGCGGTGTTGGAGGACATTAGCATTTTCAGAGAGTGCACCCATTGGATTGGGCCACCCATCAAACAGTGGTTGTTGCCATTCTGCCAGCGGCCCAGAGAATGAATGGAGGGAATTGTCGTCAGTGACTGGACTTCCCCATGGTTTCTTGATCCACACAATCACCCCATCTTGGATTGTGAATCCGAGGTGCATGGCTTTGGAGTCGTCTCATACTGGTTCCTTTCCTGCCCCACTGCTTTCAGCTTGGTCAGAGGGTGGCTGTCCCCCCAGTAGTCAGCTTTCCTGCCTGGTCCATGGGTTCTGATATCCCATGATGGGCTGTGTTCAGATGCTGGTTAGCTGAGCAGTAGTAGCTCAAGTGAAATAGTCAGAGTTTGTGGGGGTGCTTCTTGCTGAAGAGGCCCAATAGACAGCTCGCTGTGGTGTGACAGATGGGGTTCTCGGCATTGGTTTTATGGTGGTTGGGGCCTGATAAGCCAGTGGTCAGCTTATGGGGTATTCTGGGTGTCATTGAGTATATTGTCAGGCAGCATAATCTGTTGCTGCCCATCTCAGGACTTCTGCTTGTTCATTAGTTTCTGAGTGCAAATATAATTGTCCAATTTGCGATGCTAGCCAAGTAGCATCATGCCATAAGAAATTTACCCCCTGCAGATAATACCCCTGGTATTCCCACATCCTTTCCTTCTGTGCCAGCTTCTGTACTTCTTCCTCATCTGTTTCCTCCTGTGAATCATATAGTGGTCCCCTAAGTGGCTCACTGTCCTCCATTTCTTCTTCCTCCTTGCTCTCGTCATTCTCCTCGAGGAGAGAACCAACAGGATGATTGTAGAAACTCTCCATGACCTCTTGCAGTATCGTTGCCTTGCTGCCTTAGCTGGGTACTCAGGCCAGCAACTGGGGTGTTTTCATAGGTGGAGGCTGGTCAACTCCCAATGCTGGAGTTATATCAATTTCCCCTCATTGCTCTTGCTGCCTCCACTCGCTTGTGATAGAGGCAGACATTGTCTCTGTAGTCGTTGTCGATAAGTTGCCCAACAACTCTACTTCTGAGAAATCCTCAGAGAGCACGGGTGGAGATGTGAGCATTCCGAGGGACTTGTAGCCCATAGTGTCAGAGGATGGACTCATTGCTTCTGAAAGTGGAGTCCACACTGAGAGTTCATGAGGAGGGGGGATACTCAGGGGTTGGAGGTCTCAGGTATCATCTGGTCTGAGTGCCATCTGCCCAATGCTCCAGGAATCTGCTGCTCAGGGTGCTGGACTCTCTGAAAATGGAGGAGGCAGGGGAGGGATCAGCTTGTATGGGTGCGATAACAGTGGTGATCTCAGGACATAGCCCATACCAGTTGCTGGTGTCGATTGCTGTGAACCAGGCCCTCTCCACTTCTCTCTGTTCATTCTGGTACTGCTCGTCATACTGTGCAGCCTCCTGTCTCTGCCACTCCTCTGACTCGTGATATACTGGCTGCAGCTCATCCTGCTGCCTGCGCTCCTTCTGTCAAACAGCATCATCGTAGTTGAAAGGGATGGTGAGGTCCCAGGTCAGGAAGTACCGGTGGACGGTGTCCTCCCATACTTGTCGTCATCATTCTTTGTCATTGGCAGGGGCCCTCTCCATCCTTGAACCAGTTTGGGAGGCAGGGCAGGGGCTGTGAGACTGGCCATGAGGAGATCCAGAGCCGGGTTGTCAAGCCATCTGAGAGGCATCAAGAGAGTCCCTGGCATGGTCAGCAACCCCAGGGGTTGGGGAGGCAGAATCAGGGGAGGGAGACTGATGGAAGAAGTCCTCCAGGATGTCTTTGTCCTCATGGTTGGGGGCCAGTCCTGGTACGAGTATACCATACCTTCCTGGGATGCCAGCGTTTGGGTTTTCAGGTCAGGGGAAGTGCTGTCCTCCCATTTCTTCTTCACCATCCCTCTGATGTGTGCTGCTAGGCCCAGCTTCTGGGGGCTGGTAGGTCATTCTTTGGGATTCAGGGATGTCATATAAGGGGAGATCAGGGGTTATGTTTTGTAGTATTTCACAAATGCATAAAAACTCATTGTAATATCTGAGGGCCCAGGCAGTGATTGAATGGCATCCCCAGCACAGCTGGATGATTACCAACAATCCTATCAATGTTCCGACAATAGAAGAGAGGAGTTCAAAGAACTCATGATCGAAGTTTGGGTCAGTAGAGGTTGTAGAAGGCATTCAGTTTCTCAGCACAATTGGGCTTGAGAAAGGGAAGTCGAAGCTTTGAGCTAATTGTTAGACCCAAGTCACATGTGATTAGTAACATGTGATAAATGATTGATACCTCATACTTGGGTATAATGATCAAGTCCAATGATACTAATACTTTATGCTGTCAAGGTGTAGACAAGTAGGCTTGAGAATGAATGTGGTATGAATAAACTTTAGCTCAAAGCTGGGGTATACCAGTAAGAGCTGTGGGTCTTAAATACTATACAGGTGGTGCTAATAATACTACTACTTATTGTGTCTGTCTATGTCCATGGTGCCCATTGTCCTTGAGCATCATTACCATACATAAAAGGATGCTTGTGTGTCGTTGAGCATCATTGTTTAAGTTGACTTGATGGATGGGTTAGTTGTGATGACTAAGCCCTCCCATGGTCTTATGCCTCTTGACTAAGCCTAAATAGGGGTAGAATCGTGGAAAGAAAGGGAAAATCATAACAGCTAGCCTGATACAATGCATATCACTGGTCTACTATAGTGAAAGCTATGCTACTTATATATATTTTATGTCAAATAAATATAGTCCTTACTTATTATGTATTTCTACACTATGAGATGCCATTGTGTCTGGTTGTTGAGAGCAGAACAATAGAGTGCTATCCATTGATGAGGTGTCTATTATATGCTGAAAGATAATAGCATAGACTGCTTATTGTGATTAAACAATCATCCCATAGTTGATAAGCACTTTAGATAAGATAAGCACTCTGATAAGATTAAGAATAAGATAAGATAGACAGGAAAATTATAATATTACCTCCCTATTAAGACTATTGTTCTAATAGCTTAATTAAGAGAGAGTTTATAATCATAAATGGCAGCATCAGCATTCATGTTGTATTCATTGATCCACTGGTTGGATTTGAGACTATATCTCTTCTATTTGATGAGGTAATCAATGATAGTGTTAGGATTGAGTTCTTAGTGACTGTGAGTTTTACAGAGACAGTGGTTAAGGATTTGCTTGATCTTGTAGTGTTCCTTATCATTGATCAGGACTGGTTTGAGAGGTGAGGAAGCTTTCTGATTGAAAAATACCAGAGATATATATAGAGAAAAGAGGGATTTATTGAAGACTGGGCGAATCTTCCAGATTGCAGAGAGTGTAAGATGATAGATGGAGGCCTTGATCTTCTTTGTGATGATGAAGGAGCTGGTGCACTTATTGGTGAGTTTTTTCTTTAAGCATGAGAGATGTAGATTAGATATGTCTAACCACACTCAGTCACCAGTCTGGTATTATATAGTGGAGCAATAAGATTTGTCATATTAGTGTTTTATTGCTATAGCTGCTTTCTTGAGAGCAGACTTCATCTTATCATAAATCTTGGCCATTTGATCTACAAATATAATCAATGCAGGGTTATGGCAGAATGATGGAATGAACTGATGATATGGGGATGCTATCTATAATTGGCAAAGAATGGTGTCTTATCTGTTGCAGAGTGTACTCAGTTATGTTAGAATGCTGCAAGTGAGAGCCAATTGGCCCAGTCATCCTGTTGATGGTTGATGAACATCTGGAGATATTTCTTGACTTCCTGATTGATGTGTTCTATTTGTCTATCCATCTATGGATAGTAAGCAGTCAAGGCATTGCTTCAGATCTGCAAGAGATAATAGAGATCTATCATAAATTTAGAGATGAACTGAGACTCAATCTGAAATTACCACCTGCAGCATGCCATACTTGGCATATACCTCATCTCACAGGATCTTTGTTCATTCCTTTGATGACAACTCTGTCAAGCATGTGACCAGTATAATTGCCTTCAAGAAGTGATTGACTATGATGATAATAGCATCATAGTCTTGGCATTCTGGCAGTACAATAACTATGTCAATAAAGATGTGTGTCCATGTGGTGCTCAGTACTTAGTTTGGGTGTAACAGGGCCACCTTCACCTGAGTGCTTGATTTGGTGCATTGACAGGTCTCACAGGCTTTCATATATTTCTCAATGTCTCTCTTCAGTTTCAGCCACCAATACTCTCACAGTACTAGTTCCATGGTCTTCATGATTCCAGAGTGCCCTGCAGTGATATGGTCATGCAAACAGAAAATGATTTCTCTTCTAAAAGCATGATCCCTAGGCATGTAGATTCAATTGTCATAATAGGTCAAGTCTCTCTTCTTGGTCATTCTCTAATCATGATTGATCAATAGGGCCACTTTCTGATCTCATAGCTTAGTTCATTGGGTGATACTCTTGATGCACTCATGGGTTTCCTCCTTTGTTGGCATGATCATGGCTTAGAAGTGCTCTGCTTTGAGCATGACCATCTCTCTGTTGTTGTCCTTCCCTTGGTCATAGTCCACATATTGACTGAGCAGATCAGCCTTCTTGTTTGTGGTCCCTGCCTTGTGTTGGAGTGAGAAGTCATATTTGGCTAGCTTAGTAACCCAATGCACCTATCAGTGGTTCAGTTTCTATGGGAGTTGGAAGTATTGAAGGTTTTTGTGATCTGTTCAGATCTTGAACTGTTATGCTGCATCTATCAGGTAGTGTCACCACTTGGACAGAGTGAGCATGATGGCAAGGAGTTCTTTGTTATAGATCTCATAATTTCTTTTTATAGTTGTGAGTGCCTTAGAGATAAAGGTGACAGGTCACTATTTTTCTTCCTGCTTCTGTAAGAGCACTGCTCCAGTGGTGCTATCACTCAAGTCCACTTTTATCTGAAACTTCCCTTCTCTCATCAGGATAGCCAGTACTATATCCTTCACTAATTGCTTTGTCAATCACTGAAAGGCACCACCTTGTGTGGCTCCCCATGTCTATGGAGCATTTTCAGTCAGCTGAATCATAGATCAGATGATGTGGCTATAATCTTGGATGAATTGTCAGTAGAAGTTGGTGAACCTCAGGAATGACTGTAGCTCCTTTTTCTTAATAGGGGTTGGCCACTCCATTATGCTTTAGACCTTGATCAGGTCTATTTGGATACTCTTCTCACTGATAATGATGCCCAAGTACTTTATCTCCAGTGTCTCAAACTTGCATTTCTCTGCCTTGAAGAATAACTTGTGTTTTCTCATCAGTGTGAGAATCTGTCTGACAAGGCAGTAGTGTTCTTTCCAATTGCCAGACATGATTAAGATATCATCAAGGTATATGGTGACTTTTTCTGTGGCAATAAAGTCCTTAAAGATACCATTCATCATCCACTAAAAGATTGCTGATGAGTTAGTGAGTCCAAAGAACATCACTATTGGTTCAAATAATCCTCTATTGATCTGAAAGGCCACCTTCCATTCATCTCCCTCCTTGATTTGTATATTGTTATACCTCCATTGTATGTCAAGCTTGGTATAGTATCTTGTGCCATATAACTTGTCTATTAGTTCTGAGATTAATAGTAGGGGATATCAATTCTTGATCATCATTTTGTTGAGTTTCTGATAATCCTGGACTGGTCACAATTTCTCATTCTTCTTCTTTATGAGAAAGAAGGAGAATGCTATTGGTGATTTAGAGGGTTGAATGTGGCCACTGGACAAATTCTTGTTGCTTGTGATGGCCAAGAGAATAGACCTTGCAGTTGAGATTGGCATTAGCATTAGGGACCAATTTGATCATATGATCCCATGACTTTAGGTCAGAGAGTTCATCAAAATTCTCCTTGTCAAAGAGATTCTGGAAGTCTCATACCTATTCTGGCACTATTTCTTTGAATGTTTTTATCTTCTTTCTCTCATTGGCCTTTGCTGCCAGGTCACTTGCATAATGCATTACACATACATGGATAGCTTGCTTTATATTGACCACAAGAATAGTGTCTCCTTCTTCCATTTCTTCATCCTATCAGTCATCCTCATCTTTGTTAAGTAGAATGAAGAATGTCTTTCAGCAACAACACTGAGTGAAGGTGATTTGACCAGTCTTCCAGTTGATAAGAGAGTTGTGTCATATCAACCAGTCATGTCCAAAGAAGATTTCCTTGGTCTCTAGATCTGTGACTGCTAGGTTGTGTTATGATTTTTCCATCTTTTCCTCATTTTAACCTCTATCTATATTTAGTCAGAGCATCTAGACCAGTGCTTAGAACCATGAGACTGGCTTAGTCATCACAACAAGCCACATCTGCCATTGTTCTCTGATATAGTGACAGACCCTTGACAATGCACAATCACTTTTTGTAGACAGTAACAATGCTCAAGGACAATGAGCACAAAGACTCAGACAAGTACAATAGATAGTATTATATTTATCTTGATAAACAAGTAGTATATAAGTAGGCTAGCTCTCACTGTATAACCTCAGCTTTGAGCTAAAGTTTATTTTTATACCACTTCACTCTTGAGTCTTTTGCAATAGCCTTGAAGCATATTGGTCAATAAACACAAACAGTGGACTCAGACATAACTCTATAAATACAATACAGCATCTGTTTATCACATGTTTAGATCACATGCAACTTGTGTCTAACAATTAGCTCAAAGCTTCTGCTTTCCTTTCCTTATGCATAATAAGTGCAAAGAAAACTGAATGCCACCATCTCAGACTACAACCCCTAATCTTACAGATGATTTCTTTAAGCTTCTAGCTTCCATTATTGGAATGCTTTTAGGCATATTGGCAATCATACAGCTTTGCTGAGAACAACAATCAGTTATAGCTTGGATGGTCAGGCACTATCAGGCATTTCAACAAGTATAGCAGATCCTCCAAAATGTCACACCTGATCACCCTCTTTATGACATCTCTCCCTCTGTCAGAAACTCCTTCCAGCCCCCATCAGGAACTATACCTGAAGCTGAGCCTAGTGGAACATATTCATGGGGCCCTGAGGAAGAAGAAGTGTTAGACCCAAGTCACATGTGACCAGTAACACATGATAAATGATCGATACCTCATGCTTGGGTATAATGATCAAGTCCAGTGATACTAATACTGTATGCGGTCAAGGCATAGACAAGTAGGCTTGAGAATGAATGTGGTATGAATAAACTTTAGCTCAAAGCTGGGGTATACCAGTGAGAGCTGTGGGTCTTAAATACTATACAAGTTGTGCTAATAATATCACTACTAATTGTGTTCATCTGTGTCCATGGTGCCCATTGTCCTTGAGCATCGCTACCATACATAAAAGGATGCTTGTGCATTGTCAAGCACCATTGTTTAAGTTGACTGATGGGCAGGTTAGTTGTGATGACTAAGCCTTCCCACTGTCCTGTGCTTCCTGACTAAGCATAAATAGGGGTTAAGTCGAAGAAAAAAGAGGAAAATCGTAACAAGAAGAACATTGATACCCTCTCTAAGCTCAGCCTAGTAATAGAAGAAATGATCTATGTCTCACAGAGTCCTAAAACCCATGAGTCCTGCTGGGCTTTTCTCCAGTCTTGGACCATAAGGATGAGAATGCTCCCAATGACTTCTTTGATGACTATGAGTCATCCTCTGACTATTCCACTGCCTTGGTCAAGCATGGGATTAGAGACCATGCTTGGGACTCTCTTGATACCACTCAAGTGGCTACAGGACCCCAACCCATTTCACTTGCAAACTCTGGACACAGCTTGCTCTATGCAACCCTGGTGACACACACACTCTGTATTCATGCATGTAAAATTGCAAAAATTAAGAATACATAAACTGCATTTCAGTCCAGTAAGCATGTAACTGAGAATAGGATAAGAGTGCACAGAAACCTAGCCATCATAAGGCTAAACTGAAGTAACAATGAGCAGAGTGCATGGCCTAATAACAGACTAATACCAGAAGGGTTGGACTGCATGTGAGGTCACAGCACTTGGCCCTAAACACACCAATACCATTACAAGGGGGACATGCTAAAAATAAAAAGAATACAATTGAAATATGATTGGCATCCTGATCACATTGATCAAGAATGCACAGCAATTGATGCATTGATGGGACATGCTTTAGAACAGAGAACTGAGACCCAAAGAAAGGTATCTGAATAACTGGATGTTGAATAGAGAAATGAAATGATGGCAACAAAGAAATAGATAGAGAAATAGTACCCTCAGAGATGAATAGCACACATATGGCTCAGAGACTTGCATGCATACCTATGGTGCCTTAGCATGCATAATATACTGAGGGACCCTGCATCATACCAAGATATGGCACATACCTATTGAGTGGGTTAATTGATGCATGTCAGACCAGAAGCAGTGCATTTTGTGAGCTGGATAGAATGTTGAGACACTGAAAAAGAGAACATAACCATTGTGGCTGACTCCAGACATGGGAGATAACCCCAGTGGTCTGAAACAGTTTATCACTGTCAGAGATGTGTCACCAGGGAAATAAAAAAGAAAGCAGTCCTGGCTAGGCCAGCTAGCCAATATCAGCTAGTGAGAAAACAGTGAGCAGTCCTGGCCTGAAAGAGAATAAGCATAGCAACTGCAATATGCATGTGAATAATATCTGCAGGATCCAGTATGGAGTCCCATGCTTTGAAGATACTATAGTAGGATTGTATTAGTAAGTACCCTAGTAGAGTATTTAAATATGGCATTGTATGAGTAGGATACAAGTTTTCAACTCCCACAGTTGCAATGTATTAGACACAGAAAGTCTTGCACTCTAGCTCTGGGTTTGTGTTTGTAACTTTGAGTGAGAGAATAAACTCATTATTGAATATCATTGAGAGAGCATTGAGAACTGAGTGAGGCATCAAAGCTTGCAAAGGACTTGAGCCTCATTTGATAAGAGGTTTTGGATTATGCTCTAATGTGAGAATAAGAAAGCAGTGTCTGAAGGGCATCATCTTGAGTTTTTGAGGTATTTGTGATGCACAGCACTACAGGTGGCAGAGGTTCAAACCCTTTGGTCTGTTGAATGGTGTTTTATTGTTTTTTGTGTCTCTGGATCACATAGGTTTGAATTCCATGGGTCTACAATTGGTTTGGAAACTTGTGAACAGAGATCTGTGCTCTTTGGCACTTGTGGATATGTTTGTGATTGGTTTCTGCTTAGAGCATAAAGCTTTGTGTCATGTATTATGTGTGTTAGAGATTTTGAGTTGATCTGAGCTGTGCTTAGGACCTTTTGAGAGTTTTGTGAGAGTGTTTCAATATATTGTATTGAGCTGCAGTACTCTTTGCCTTGAGGCCCAGCAACACCTGTTGCCACCCCTTATTTTGATATAACAAAAAGCTTTGAGACTTAGAGAGATCTAGAACTGTTGTACATGTACTATCACTGTTTGCATGCTGTGGATTTATTGAAGACAATTATATTTGTTGATTACTACTTTTATTGCATTATAATCCTCTCACAAACTAAGAGTTTTGTGTGTGTGTTAGTGTGAGTGTGGTTAGTGGATAGCACTCTGCTGTATCTATTTTCACCTTGTGCACATGCAGATCCTCTTCACCAGAGACAAGCCCAACCTCCTCTAGATATGGGGGCACTGATTCAGAAAGCAGAGAAGAGTTCTGAAGACTGACCATTAGTGATGCAATAGACAGAGATACAAGAGATTTCACAGAGAAGAAGATCTGAGCTGCTGAGGCTGACTTTGAGTGGGTCAAGGCTGAATAGGCCTGGTGATAAAACTTACATGATAAAGAGAAGTGTGACTGCCAGTTTAGGTGGTGACAGTGTGAATTTGAGATGGCCACCTGGGGATCAGCAAGCCTTATGTGGTATGGACTACAAATAGAGTCCACTGCCTCCCTATTCAGAGAATCCAGCACTCCCATCAGTACCAACCCATGAATAGGGTTGGCTGAAGCTGTCACCTATAGTGAGGCCATCAGATAGCACACTTATTCCCCTCTTGGAGCAAACTGAGCCTCTAGCCTCCCTGCTAATATTGACAACACAAGTACTATTCCCTTCCATACTGACTCTGTACTCAACACCTACAGACTTCAAGTCTCTCTCAATGCCCATATCTCTGACTGAGGCCTCCAAAGATTCCTTAGTGGAAGAATCACTGCTCTCTTTCTCAATCCCTGGTTCTATCAAAACTTCCACAGATATCACTGAGAACTGGAGAAAAGCAGAACACAAAGTGATATCAACATTGGCACAGAACCTGTTGAGCAGCCTCCTGCTCAGCCCAGCTCCAGCACTCAGAACACTGGTGACCAGCTCTCCATCAACAATCTGGCCTCCAATTTCTCCTATTTATAATCTGCATGACAATTACTCTGTTGAGGACAGTGAGGTTAAGGAGAGTAATGATGATGACAATGATGAGGAGCAGGCCTAGGATGTCCCCTCTAGGTGGAAGTGGGAACATGCTGAAGAAGATACAGACAAAGAGGCACTGGCAGAAGAGGTTCAATGAAACAGGAAGAGAGTGTATCTGGAGCTATACAATGAGATGGTCACATTTTTATGAAAGGATGCCCAGTGGTTGACATTAAACATGAGACAAAAGTATATATATGCAGATGACACTGAATGGCAGAATATTTTACAATATTCCACCACCAAATATGCTGTTATAGTTTACAACTGAAGGCACCCTGAGGATCAGCTTAGCAACTTGCTGAAGTACAAGTCCAAGTTCAATATTCAGCTAATGTCATGAACCCTATCTATGGCACCCAAGCAAGCCATATATATAGCACCCTCCATCTGAATAATGACCAGCCAATACTCATACTTGACACCATCCACCTGAACCATGGTAACTCAGCTCACTTATAGCCAATCAAGGCCAATTTCTCACAACACTGGATTCTGAAATCTCTAGACTGGCAAAGGAAGCTGGCTCCTCAGAGGACAACCCCCATCTGACAAAGCTAAGAGGAGTGGCAAGGAGCCTGTAAAGGATGACTCTGAGGTCATCAAACTCAGATTTACAATCCAAAACAGAGTAATCATACAAAAAGAAACAGCACCTATGGGAAGTCCCATTGTGAATGACAACTCCCTCTATTTGCTCCTCAGACCACCAACTGAATGGCAATGCCCACCCTTCAATTAATGGCCAAATCTGATGGGGGCATTACCCAAAAACACTGTCATTCTCCAATGCTGCCTCAACTTATTAAGGAAGCCCCACTCTTTCAAAGGCACTTCTGATGATATCAACTGATTTCTTATAGACTGTGAACAGTACTTTGAAGTCTATAATGCTTTTCTTGAAACTGACATGAACCATGTCATCTTCACCTCCTTCTACCTTGAAGAAAAGGCAAAGATCTGATGGATCTTGATTTTCCCAAACTTCTTCTCTACCATCAGACAGCATTACTGATTGCCATCTTGATCAGTCTTTAAGCAAATGCTTACCAACAAATTTATTGATCCAGCAGTACAAAAGATATACAAGTCAAAGATCAAAGAGTACAAGATGGGTGATAAATCAGCTACTGAGTACTTTGACAAGCTAAAATGACTTGCAAAGCTCACTGACATTCAGGATGATATTGATAATCATAGAAGAATAGTCAAGACACTCAAACAAGGTGTTCCACCCTCTTATTTCAAGATGATATTGGACATCAGGATGAACATCCCAAAGGGTTATGACATGTGGAAGGAGAGGGTCATTGAGATGTACAAGGAGCAGCAATGGCAGAAGGTGGAGCAGTCTAATCTGCAGGAGTACCAGAAACTGAATCAGTCATCAACTTTGAATTTGGAGCCTAGCAGTCAGACCAGTACTGCAAGACAGAGATCTTATTGACCACTACACCCTTCTATAGAGCACAGAAGACAGGAATGGGAACCACATACACTGGGGCCAGAAAACTGATGAACATTGACTGCCTCAAGAAGGAAGGAAAATGTTTTAATTGTGGCCAAAAAGGCCACATGTCATGAAACTGCCTGAAGAAGAAGCACACACATGAAGACATACAGGCACAGATTGCTGAGCTACAGAAGGAAGCAGAAGAGCTTGGCACAGACACAAAGATCAAAGAGGTAAAAGACAGGGCTGACCAGTGAGCAATTCCACTAAGTCAGCTGAGAAACAGAACAGTGTATTATCAGTAGCTATGAGACAGACTAATAGTACTTCTGTAGGTACTACTATGTCTAACTTATATGCACATTCAAATATATCCCAATCCTCTGCTACCAAACACACCCTACATGAATTGCCAAAAACCAAAGCTCAAGTGCCTATGGGCTGAACAGGAGGAGAGACCCCCACTAAATAGCTCAAACCATTCAATACTGAGTGGACTTGGAGGGCCATTAAAGACATCAGGATGAAAGAGAAAGCCAAGACTATACTCAAAAATTGAGTATATAAGACCCAGGCTGAAGAAGTTATCAATGAGATAGTTGAAGGAATGAGGAGGGCAGAGCAATGTTGGACTTTGGAATGGCTTGATGAACTTCAAGGCCCTAGAAGATATGTCAGAGGAACCAAGACAATAGAATGGGACTTAACCACAAAGGCCTAAATTGAGACTCTCATGAACTGGTCTGTACATACAGTGGATACTCTGATTGACAGTGGCTGTATCAGCAGCTCTATCAACCATACTTTCATCATGAAGCACAACCTCCCCACTAGGGCAACAGCTGCCCCTATACTGGTCTACAATGCTGATGGCACAAAAAACCAAGCCAGCTCAATTACTGAATTCATTGAACTTTGCCTTACTATTGGCAATCACTCAGAATGAATTGATCTAGCCATCACTGATCTAGGGACCAAGAAGGCGTTCCTAGATTGTGACTGGCTTATCTGACACAATCTGTTGGTCAAATGGAAGACTGGATGAATCACATTTGCATGGTGTAAATGTTGAAAGATCCTGTTTGAATTACCTGATGAAGACTCTGAAGACTGGTGGGATGAGAAAATGAAAGATGGTGAAACTATTCTTGCCATTGATCTCCAGCAGGCACTGCATATTTAGGCAGTACATCATGCTAATGATCTAGCTGCTAAAGCAAATGCTAGAAAGGAAGAAAAAATGTTCAAAGAAATAGTCCTAGAGTGGGCCTAAGATTACTGAGACTTATTTGATAAGGAGAGTTTTGATAAACTATCAGAATCCAAACTCTGGGACCATGTGATTGAGCTAATTCCCAATGCCAATGCTAATCTTGATTGCAAAACCTATCCTCTCAGCAACTATGAACAACAGAAACTCAACAAGTTCCTGGATGAGAACCTCTCCAGTGGATAGATCAGACAATCAAAGTCTCTGATGGCTTTGCCATTCTTCTTTATCAAAAAGAAGGATGGCAAGCTCCAACCAGTCCAGAACTATCAAAAGCTCAACAAAATGATGATCAAGAATTGTTATCCACTTCCTCTAATCTCTGAATTAAGGGACAAACTACAGGGGGCCAAGTACTACACCAAGCTAGATATTTGGTGGGAGTACAATAATGTATGGATCAAAGAAGGCAATGAATGGAAGGCAGCCTTCCAGATGAACTGCAGACTTTTCAAACCCACTGTAATGTTCTTTGGACTCACCAACTCCCCCACAACTTTCCAATGGATAATAAATGATATTTTCAAAAATCTCATTGCCACAGAGAAGGTTACAATCTATCTCAACAACATTCTTATCATGTCATGAGATCAACAAGAATACCAACAACTAGTCTGCCAAGTGCTTGCTCTGATGAGAAAGCACAAATTATTTCTCAAAGCTGAGAAATATGAATTTGAAGTAAAAGAGATGAAGTATCTGAGAGTGATCATCAGCAAGGGGAGCATCCATATAGATCCAGTAAAGTGGCCAGAGTAACCAAATGGCCAATACCTATAAAGAAGAAGGAACTACAATCCTTCTTGGGCTTCACTAACTTCTACTGATGGTTCATCCAGAACTACAGCAAGATCATCTGCCTAATGACACAGCTTATAGGAAACACCTCATGGACCTGGAGACACTCACAGCAGGCCACCTTTGATGATCTAAAAAGATGACTCACAGAAGATGTCATTCTTGCAATCCTGACTCAAGACAGAAAGTTTTGAATAGAGGCTGACTCAAGTGAAGGAGTGATTGATGCTGTACTCTCCCAAGAACAGGATAGAAGGTGGTGACCAGTAACCTTTCTCTCCAAAGTGATCATTCCAGTCACATGCTCAACAGAATTAACATTGGAAGGGTGGGCCAAAATACTGTATGATAAAGTATATGCCAAATATAGCATATCCCAAATGGTAATTTCTGATTGAGGACTGTAATTCATCTCCAAGTTTTTGGATGATCTCTACTATCTTCTTAACATTTGACAGAATGCCTCAACCACTTATCATTCACAGACAGATGGACAGATGGAGTGTGTCAATCAAGAGATCAAAAAATATCTTTATCTCTTTATCAATTATTGACAAGACAACTGAGTGGAATGGCTGGCACTTGCCACCTTCCAATATAATAACCACATACACTCAGCAACTGGGAAGACTCCATTCTTTGTCAATCATGGCCATCACCTCTATGTATCCCAAACCAAACACACCCATTGATATATAGGGTATATGTTCAGCCTTATAATTTGTGAATTCTGCATAACACACTAGAATATGCTAGTAACTGAGGACTATTAGCCAGTAGAGGACTATGGCTGAGGCTCCAAGCTGATAGTCATGCTAGTCACCAATACTAAGTCCAAAAGAGACTTTGTAAAATAACATGGCCTAAGGATAAAAATCCTAAGTCAGGTTTGAACTTAGAAAAGTTCTGCACCACACCTTGGAAAATACTAAGTCCAAGTTGGACTTAGAAATAGTACCTCAAATGGGGCCAATTCTACATGCCACTAAGACAAGTATATTCTAAGACAGCTAGAAGCATAATACCATAGCCAGTTGTAGAGTATTGAGTAAAGATAGCATCATCCAGGAGCAGTAAGAAGAGAGACCCAATGATCTGTGGCTAGCACTCTGAGTTTTGACTCAAATGCCTAAGTCTGAATTTTCTAGGTATCAGGTGACCTAAGGGACTTAGAATTGAGAGGAATAGAGTGGATAGGACCAGTTGACCAGGCCTGATCAATCAAGCTACTAAGAATAACTCAGAGGATTAAAACTCTGGGTAGACAGAAAGGAGTTAGGTACCCACAGACACTGTAGGCTTAAAATAAAGCTGTGTGATGGCCAGATGGGTCTGGGCAAGCCTAGAGGAGTCCAGGAGTGCCGCCATTCCAGAACAATGGCATGATTCCGCTTTAAACAGGAGAAATATTATTTTGAACACCTTATTTATAGATTCTGTATCTGTTGTTGGTGTATAAAAGAAGAGAATGGGGGGGAAATAGCAAGCAAGTGACCCTCCCCCATGTTCAGGCCTTCTAGCCCACTGTAGCTAGTTCCTGGGACAATGGATTTTGAGTTCTGCTTTGACTTAGTGATTTATTTAAGTTGCTTTGTCACTTAGAGAGGATTAGATTGGAATAATAACTATATTTTCAGTTTCAGATTAATTTGGGTTCCAAACTATAAGGGTTTCAGCATCAGAATACAAGTTCTTCAGTTTTGAGGACTGCTAGCCAGCCAAGAGTGCAGATAGGCAAGCCTAAGTGCTTGATAGACTTAGTATTTGTGTTTCAGAGTTCATTGGGTTTTGGAATATTCTAAGTTGATTTGGAGTGCAATTTTGTGCTGATTCTAAGCCCCAATTATACTTAAACATTGCTATAAACTACTCTCATGAGTATTGCATCTTTGAAAGCAAGATAGAGTTAAATAACTGTCTTTATTGACTATTTCTTTGATTTTACTTAAGACTGCAAGAGTGTTTCTATTGTACTTGAAACAACTGACCTCAACTGTATTTGGTGATTGTGTATTGAGTGGTTAGGTGTTGGTGTTTGAGAGTTCATTCCTCATTTGCCTCTCTTAGTCACTTAGCTATTACCAAGCACATCACTGGTCCAAGGGTTTTGGAATCCAACTGGTCATAAGGGTTTCTGAGGCTTGAGCCAAGTAAGCCAAGAAATGGCATCTTGGCTTGAGGTTTCAGGATGGGAGAGTCAGGTATGAGTGGTTCAGAGGGATGGTGCCATGTATATGGCACACTGGGGCAATATTGGTGGTGTGTTCAGCATTGGCTGGATCTTGTACTTAAAGGCCAGTAATTCCTTTAGTTGGTCTTCAGAATGCATTCTGTTATAAATATAAATAGCATAGTCAGTAGCAGCATATTGTAGAATCTGTCTTTTTTTCTTGTTATCTGTGGCTGGGTACCTCCTTCCCAGAGGCATCATTAACCAACTAATGTCCTTTCATAATAAAGCTGTTCTCTCTCAATATAGCTTCTCAAATTCCTTCTGTCAGTTCCTATTTATTTCTTTTTTGAGTGTCTCACTGTTGGTCTCCTCATATTGGATCCAGAGGTCAATTTTGACCAGGACATTCTCATCTCTGTCAAGATCCTCACTGAGATCCTCCTTGTCCTTGCTGAGATCCTCCTCACTCTCTTTGAGATAGTCAGTGGGTGGCTCATAGTTGGGTGGCTCAGGAGCTCTGACCATTGCTGGGGAGCTCCCCATTGGTTCAAGATCCACTTCTGGTGGCAGTGGTTCTGGTAGGAGGCTTCTGATGAGGTCAGGAAGGCCTGGCCTCAGCTTCTCACTCTCTTTCTCACTCTATTCTCTCACTATATCAGTGGAAGTCATCACAGAACTCTCTGTTGAGAAAGAGAGCAGTGATATGTCCATGTAAGAATCATCAGAGGGCCCAGTCAGAGATTCTGCCAGGAGAAACCTGAATCCCATAACCCTCAAGGATGAAACTGGCATTGCTAGAGAGGGAGCTGTCACTGGTACTTTCCTCATAGGTGAGAGGTGGGGGTTCATAGTCATCATCAATTTGTCAGGCCTTGTCTGCAGTAAAGACCTGAGTGTCAGCCCAGTGGTCTCTGGACCATGGGTCATCCTCATTATCTAGTCTCCACTCTCAGGTTCCATTGTCATCACTGTCTATGGGGCTAGAGAGCAAGGGATCAGCAACTCTGATCTGCTGGGCTCTGTCAGCAGTAATTTCAGAGAATGTGCCTTCTCCTCCTTCATAGAATATATCTCTCTCTGCTTCTTCATATAATCCATAGTGCTCAGATGAGGCTGAGCCCCACTCCACTGCTTGTTCTTCTCTGGCTCATTGTCTGTACTGCACATTGTAATATTCTTCTTTGGCCTCCTGCTGCTGACAGCCTCACACCTCCTCAGAGGGGTCATATCTCTCTCTTTTCCACTGCTTGACCTCCATTCATGCAGAGTACTGGATGAGAGTTTCACTAAGGTGGCTGAGAGTCAAGGGGAGGAGACTAGGGGTTGAGGGGACTGGACTTTCTTGTGGGATGATATACCTAGACCCTCTTTCTGCAAGTCTTACAACCTCATCAATGGAGTCCCAGGCATGGTCTCTAATGCTGGGCTCATGGGAAGCAGTGGAAGGGTCAGAGGATGGTGACTCCTCAAAAAAGTCATTGGAGAGGTTCTCATTCTTGTGGTCAGAGACTGCAGGGAGCTGCAGCAGGACTCAGGGGTTTCTGAACCCTATGTTTCTATGCTCATTGTGTCTGCTAGCTGTTTGAGAGAGTCCAGCAGGTTGTTGGAGTTCCATTTCTTCTGTAGTGCATCCTTCATTTATGTGACTATGCCCAGCCTTGGGTACAGTTCCAGATGTGAGCTGGAAGGAGGTTCTGGTAGAGGGGGGGATGTCATAAAGAGAGTGATTGGGAGTGACATTGCATAAAATCTGTTGGATCTGTCTAAAAGAATGGTAGTGTCTGACTATCTATGCTATTACTGATTGATGTCCATAGCAAAGTTGTATGATAGTGAGTAAGCCTAGAAGCATTCTGATAATGAAAGCTAATAGCTTAAAGAAGTCATTGGTGAGATCTGTGGTTGTAATGTTGATGGACGGCATTCAGTTTCCTTTGCTCATGATGGGCATAAGGAAAGAGAAGTAGAAGTCTTGAACTAATTGTTAGACTCAGATAGCATGTGACTATAACCACATGATAAACAGGTGCTGTATCACATTCATACAATCACACCTGAGTTCACTATATGTGGATGCTAGCATTATGCCTCAAGGTCAATACTGGTTGACTCAAAATGGAATGGTAGAATTAAGGATAGTTCAAGACTGGAGATACATGATGCTGGCTACACTACTTATATACCATTCATCTCCTAGATAAATATAGTGCTACTAATTGTAAGTGTCTGTGCTATAGTACTCATTGTTCTCAAGTGCCATGGTTATCTACAAAAGAATAGTTGTCTCACTGTCAAAGTATCACTATGTAGCATAGAACAATGGTCAATGTTGCTGACAAAGCTGTCCCATGGTCTCAAGTGCTAGTCTAAGTGCTCTGACTAAGCATAAATAGGGGTAAAGGGAGAGAAAATAAGGGAAAATCATAGAAAATTGTAATACCACTGGGTAATCATGAACAACAGGAACTTGACAAGTTTCTCAAAGAAAATCTCTCCAGCAGAAGGATCTGACCCTCTAAGTTGCCAATAGCATCACTATTCTTCTTCATCAAAAAGAAGGATGGTAAGCTCTGACCTATACAAGATTATCAGAAATTAAATGAGATGATAATTAAAAACTATTATCCACTCCTCTTGATCTTGGAACTCATGGATAAATTGCAGGAAGCCAAGTACTACACCAAACTGGACATTCAATGGGGATACAACAATATTCATATTAAGAAGGACAATGAATGGAAGGCTGCCTTTCAAACTAACTGAAGACTCTTTGAACCTATGGTAATGTTCTTCAGTCTCACAAACTCCTCTGCCACCTTCCAGTGGATGATGAATGGCATCTTCAAGAACCTCATCACTACCAGAAAGATAATGATATACTTGGATGACATCCTAATAATGTCCAAAGACCAGAAGGAGCACAGACAGCTGGTTTGGAAGATGCTGGAATTGATGAGGAAACACAAGCTATTTCTCAAAGCAGAGAAATGTGAGTTTGAAGTGTTGGAGACAGAATATCTGGGTGTCATTATTAGTGAAGGAAGCATTTGCATGGACCCCATCAAGATGGCAGGAATCATGGAATGGCCAGAACTGATGAAGAAGAAGGAACTTCAATCCTTCCTAGAGTTCACAAACTTCTACTGATGATTCATTCAGAATTACAGCAAAATTGTCTGCCCAATGACTCAACTGACTGGCAATGTGCTCTGGACCTGGGGATCATCCTAGCAGATGGCCTTTGATGACCTGAAGTGACAACTAGCTGAGAACATAATCTTCACCATACCAACTCAAGAAGAGAGATTCTGAGTTGAGGCCAATGCAAGTAAAGAAGCCATCAGAGTGGTGCTGTCACAAAAGCAGGATGGAAAGTGGAGACCAGTGGTCTTTCTCTCAAAAGCTCTAACTATAACCAAACACAACTATAAAATCTATGATAAGGAATTGCTCACAATAATGCTCATCCTGGAAGAATGGTGACACCACCTGATCAGTGCCATCTAAACCTTCAAAGTCTGAACAGATCATCAGAACTTGTGATACTTCTGACAACCACAGAAACTTAACCACTGACAGACTCATTGGGTTACTGAACTGAGTCAGTACCAGTACACTCTCCATCACAAAGCCAGAATAGCAAACAAAAAGGCTGATCTCCTCAGCCAACATGCTGACTATGACCAAGAAGGGAGCAATAATGAAGGAACAACATTATTAAAGCCTGAACACTTTTGGGCAATGATAATGCCAACAGAGGAAGAGATCCATGAATGGATCAAAAGTATCATCAGAGACAGTGGCACATAGGACCAACAAGTGGCCCCATTCCTAAATCACAAGTGAGGAATAACCAAAGAAGGGGAAATGATCCATTTTGATCGATGAATCTACATTCCAAAAAACCAACAACTTCATAGGGAGATTATTGCCACCTGCCATGATCACATCACAGCAGAGCACTCTGGGATCACTAAAACAAAGAAACTTGTGTTGCAAGAATATTGGTGGCTGAAAATGAGACAGGACATTAAATGATATGTCAAAGGATGTGAAATGTGCCAGTGAGACAAGAGCTTGACAAAGCCATGAGCAGTGCCCCTTTATCCAAACAAGGTCTCTCAATCACCATAGACCCACATCTCCATTGACATAGTCATAGGCCTACTGAAATGCAATAGCTATGATGCCATCATTATCATAGTTGATTGCTTCTCTAAGGCCATCATACCAATCACATGCTCAATAAAGCTGATATCAGAAGGATGAGCAAAGATTCTACACAACAAAGTTTATGCCAAATACAGCATGCCTCAGATGATCATTTCAGATCAAGATCTGCAATTTGTCTTGAAATTCCTTGACAACTTGTATCATCTCCTTCACATTTGACAAAATGCCTCTATGGCATACCATCTCCAGACCAATAGCTAAACAGAACATGTTAACCAAGAGATCAAAAAATATCTCTGTCTCTTCATCAACTACTGCTAGGATGACTGGATAGAGTGGCTCACACTGGCAGCATTTCAACACAACAATTGCATTCACTCCACCACAGGAAAGACCCTATTTTTCATAAACTATGGATGGCACCCAAATATCATCCACTTGAATTGCACATCCACTTCAACTCCCATCTTCCACACCTTCACACAAGAAATGTTCCAGATCCACTCTGAAATACAGGCCACTCTGGAGAAGACAGCCAGTACTATGAAAAAACAGTATGACAAACATCACACTGCTGCACATTCCTATAACATCAGAGATAAGGTATGGTTAGACACCACAAACCTTCATCTGCCTTGGCCAAAATGGAAACTGGCTGACAAATGCATCAGTCTTTTCTCAATTTATGCCAAAATTGACACCTCCATCTATTGACTCCATCTTCCTCTTAATTGGAAAATCCATAATATTTTTAATGAAACACTGCTTACACCTTTTATTGCCTCAGCATTTCCAAACCAACAACAATCTCCCCCACTGCCCTCCAACTTAATTGACAATAAAAAACACTATGAAATCAGGCATATACTTGATCACAGATTATGCAAAATCAAGGCAAAAGAGGGTGGTATGACAATGACAATGAATTACCTGATTAGTTGGAAAGGTTATGGCCTCAAGTCTAATCAATGAGTCAATGAAAAAAGGATGGCTGCTGATGATGCCATACATGAATATGAATTATCCCTAAATTAAGCCATCAGGATGATGGTCTTAAGGAGGGGGTAATGTTATGATTTTTCTATTTCTTTCCTGGATTAACTCCTATTTATGCTTAGTCAGAGTGCTTAGGCCAGTGCTTAGGACTGTGGGAAAGGCTTAGTCAGCACAACAAGCCAATCTGTCATTGTTCTCTGACATAGTGACCAGCTCTCAATGACACACAAACATTCTTTTGTGGACAGTAGCAATGCCCAAGGACAATGGGCACAAGGACTTAGAAACACACAATAGGTAGCACCATATTTAGTTCAACAAGTGTACAGTATATAAGTAGGCTCACTCTTGCTGGTTAAACTCCAGCTTTAAGCTAAAGTTTATTCTATCTCATTCTACTCTTGAGCTACTACAAAGGCCTTGAAGCATCTGGTCAACAGAACACAGCAAGTGAACTCTAGTGCAAAGATTCAAACACAAAACCACACTAGTTTATCATGTGCTTCTGACCATGTGCAGCTTGAGTCTAACAAAGACTGTTGTCTGGGACCATCTACTAAGCTGTCCCAATCAACATGATGGGTGAGGTAGCTTGCACCAGATGAGGTGTTGATGATGCAGGATTTCTTCTTGGGGAGGGATTTGGCTCTGGTTTTGAGATGGCTGAGGAGGAGATGCATCAGGAGAAAGTGGTCTAGTGCAGGACTTGAAGGTAAGGATTTTTTTCAGGGTGAAGTATTTGGAAATACCCATGATGTTCATAGTGAATCGGAGGCCATAGCTATCTGCACTGGTTTAGTGCAGTGGGGGCCACATAACTCCACTGGAAAAAAAAATAGTTGATATCAGATTATATTCAGCATGGGAGAAAATATCATACACATTGTTGAAGAGAATGTGTAGTTCAAGTTCTTTGCTATAAAAAAAAAAGAAGTTCAGTGACAGGAACCAGAGATTGATGATGAACCTCTTGAATTCTAAAGCAGCTTCTCTTATGCTCTTGAAGCTTGCAAGGTCCAACTTGATGAAGAGGACTTTCTTCTCTGTGTCTTTCAAGAGCTCTTGTATTGCACTTTGAGCCTTCTTTTCATTCCTAGCAGCAATGTATACCTTTGCATTTTATTTAAGAAGTGCCCTGATAGTTTCTTTACCAATTCCTGTATTCCCACCTGAAGGTACACTCATTAGTTAGCCACCAAGTACCCCATCAAAATTCCAAGTTATTCACCTGTCATGATAACAACACATCCAGAAAGGTCAGGAATTTGCATGGCCCATTTTGGGGCAGGAGGAAATGATTGAGAAAGGAAGTGATAAATTTTGACTAAATAGAGACAAAATATGGACGTCGAAGTTTGGTTTGAAGATTATTTTGTCGCGATAAGATCAGATGTTGTCGATCACGTGGTATGGTCCAGACCAGAAGCGCGTTTCGGTTGACGCGTTTGAGTGTCTCCAAAGAGCGGTAATTGGATGGATTTTCGTCATAATGTATAACCATATATACAAAGGTCAATCAATGTGCTTGTGTTTGAAGGGAAATTCATCATGGAAGCTGTCCGTATCTTGAAGCAGTGTCGCTCGATCGATGCTTAGTCAGCTAGCGATAACCTGCGCCTGGCCGCGTGAGTCATCCTGCTGTTAACGCCCATCATATGTCCTTGACGAGTGAATCCTCCACCTACCATTTCCTTTTCTCCACATTCCAGCTGTTTTCCTAGTCTCTCGGAGATTATCGGATGAAGGGAGTGTCAACAAAGTAGGTGCTTGTGGGAAAACAGCCCGATTTCTTCCTGGTTCCGAGGTGCGTAGCTACAAGTACAAAAAACTGAGCAGAAGGTGCTAATCGAAATACGAAGGTACAAAATGTTGTTAATGGCCCTCTGAATGTACTTTGGTGTCATAATCCCCCTCCCAAGAAGGACCTAGGCAACGTGGAGAACCCACGTATCGCTCTCATCGCCATTTTTGGTTAGCCCCATGAACCGAGTCCTACCCTTCAAATATGCCAGTCTGGGGAGGGCAACCGTCTCTCGATGCTGACCGTCATGCTCCGTGGCCATGAGCAGTGATGATGCTGGTGACGGCGACCAGGGAACGGGAACTTGCAGCGCGCGCCAGATTGTTTCGACCACATCAGCGATCGTTACCCACTCTCGATTAGACGACCTCTGGACGACTATTGGCCATGGCAGCAGCGAGCTGACCACCGCCAACGATGGCAAGGGCGGCAGTGTCGCCGGTTCAGTAACGCAGCCCCATACGCGCACACACGCGAGGCTTATGGAAAAGTCGAGCTCGATTTGGCCGCTATTACACTGGAGCATTGGGTGTATCATGGCATCTTCGGTTATCTGGGATGGCAAGGGCATGTGGGCGGTTGACTGGGGCGTCTGAGGCGGTGAGTGCCTGGGTGATGATGCCGATGGGTTGGATGCTGCCGAGAGCTGTGGTGAGGCTGCCTGTGCCCTGCGGTAAGATGGCGAGAGTGACAGATGAGTCCACTGGGACGGTCCTGTCCCAGGTGGTCCGAGCGCCTGTGGGGTTAGGGCGACGTCTCTGGGGCTGCCGGTGAACATATTCGTGCCCTCCGACGGCGATGGAGGTTGATTGCAGGAATCCCAGATTCCGATGGTGTCGGCCTGTGGTGGGAACATCCTCGGTCTATATGCACACTCATTAATGACGAGCGTTATATAGGCCACGTCGACGGAAAAGCATACCAATTTCTGGAATACCGTGAAATGATAAGTGGAGGTGGTCAAAAGTAATAAACAAGAAACGACACGTACGATCGCTGGGTTTATGGGTACTTTCGTAAAACCTAACCCTAAGTAGCGCTTTGGTACCGTGCCACCGCTTTTGGGGTATATCTTCGGTTCTCTCCGTTGCAATGCACATGTCCTTGTGCCGGATTTGGTACCTGGCACTTATATCGCCGCTGCTTGATGGTAAATGTACCTGCGACTTGGTCTCAGTCTGTTCTCTAAAGCGACTGGGCTGTGTGTCAGTATGCCTGAGCTTGAGCATTTCCAGTGAGCAGGGAGGTTCTCGGCCTCGGTTAGCTGAGGTGCTGCGCACTGGTAGATGTGCTCTACATTAACCGATTGCCTGCACTATGACCTATTGTTAATGAATCAAGGCGCTTCTCGTGGTGATGTGTATTGTCAATGAACAGTGCATTGCGTTTACCTGATAGTGGACTGCATACCTACCAGCTCTTTTCCAGATGTCGTATCTGTGTAAGATCAAAATGCTCTCTTACCACGGACGGGGATCGTAAATCACATTTTACCTTCGCATCTGATCCTTCTCTTCAGGCCAACAACTCCAATCGATAACAAAAGAACGATGAGCTATGATGTTTCCTCTCTTGATCGTGACAGGTTTGTCAGTCGCCTATATGTCGAGAAGTTATATGCATTACCCAATGAATGTTGTCTGGTACTTGACGCTGTTTTTTCAGCGCCCGCTAAAAATGGCCAGGTTACATATTGGAATGTCAGCTGTTCATCTCGGTAATTGAACAATGGGAGGAGATGTACCATACTAACAAACGATCTGTTCTCTTACAGTTTCTCATGACTCTCTATTACAAAATTGTAGCCGACATATTTTTGGCTTTTTGCAAAAGAACAGGAGTGACACGTCGTCCTGCATACTTGCTGGCATAGCATGATAGAGGTCGCGTCTGTGGCGTGGGAATGCATTAGCTACGTGGGAATTTAATTCTTTTTCTTCTCTCCCCGTTCATGGTCCTTCTATGCTACGGATTGTCTCCCGCTACCATCACCATAACTTCTCTCGCTCGTACTTCTCTGCAGGCCTCAACGTCCCCATTCTCTCTGCTACCAGACGCTCCGTCCGCGTCCAACAGCTCCCAGATGGATACGACGTCAGCGAGGTCGTCGGCATCCTCAGCGCCAGCCCCGTCGAGGCAATAATACCATCCCAGGATCATATCTCTCTCCGCTTTTTTGCCAGAACCCTGGCTAAGATGTATCGACAGAGGCATTTTGCCCGGCTGTACCTGGAGATTGATGGGGCACTGACACCGCCGTTGTCTGCGTTTACGATTGCGGCGCTCGGACGATATAGACTATCGTTGAATTTCGTTATTGATGGGCTTCCTGAGGATATGGGTGAGGAAGAATTGAAGGAGCTGTTGTTCAAAGGCAAGAAGGTGGTTTCCTGGCGACTCGAGGGTACAAGCGCCAATGTGCACCTGTTTTCTCTGCACCAAGTCATGCGGGTGTGTCTGCTTGCTACTTTTCTTTTCTTGTGCAATGGGCTTACTGCTTCTTCAGGTTCGGCTTGTGCTGGAAGATAACCTCCAATTCAAGCATTGCCGAATGTCTTTCATCGACGAGGATGATTATTTGTATCCCGAGTGGTACTCGCGGCCAGAAAAGAGTGACGCTGATTCCAAGCGGTGTGTCATCATTGACAATATCCTTACACCGCAAACTTCAGTCGCCGTACGAGACTGGGTCAACTTTTACGATAAACAAGGAACCGGCCTCGTATACGGAGCTCTCCGACCTGAGCAAAATGTGGGTTTCGCGCGTTCTCCTTATCAGCGTTAGTTGACCTCCTTGCTTGTAGATGATGAGACTGCGATTCGCCTCACCGGGCCTCGCAGGCCAGTTCATCGCCAAATTCCAGGACCGGGCGGCGAGGTTGAATGTCAGGCTTGCGTTGGTTGACCATGCAGGCGACTCTTCCATGGAAAACGGCGAGATCCTCAATTCGGAGGAGCACCGCACTTTGCTTACTGCGATCAGCATGGGCGCCTGTCGGACGTTACTCGTGCAGTTTGATAAATCTCATCACGTCGAAAAGTCGGAGTATCGAGCTTTCTTTGGGCAGTTTGGGAGCACGACGATGATGTCTGAGCAAAAATGGTGAGCTTGGGTTATCGTTCCTTACGTTACGTTTCTCGGCGGGCTAATTGAGTATATGCAGGCCAGATGAGTTCCGGCTGTTGGTGCAGTATGAAGACGTGCATGATGCTATGCAGGCGATCGTGTCTCTTTCTATACCGGATCAGGAGCATATGTATGAGGGTGCTAGCGTCAACTTTTTGGGTGCTGATCATCTGCAGCCGGTGTTTATAGTAAACTCGGCGAGTAAAAGTATATTATACTCGGAGGAATCTGATTTGTGATACTGCTACCTGGTTCCATCGCGGCAGAAATGGAATAGTACCGTCCAGAGATAACTGACATTAAGAGGGCCATTGTGAAAACCAGACGCTAGCCATATCGAATTCGAAGGACCGACGGAGGAGGGGGGGGGAAGCGGGAAAGAAGTCGGGCCGATGCACAGCCATGTACTTGTTCGCCTTTCATCTCAGCAACTCTCCTCGAACTCAGCGCCGTGACGTGACCCACTGTCGCGTCCTACGAATTCGGCACGACCTCCAAAGGACTACGAACTCGGGGACAAAGTGACGGCCAACTAACATTTGCCACTACAGAAATCCTCGTCTCTCTGTGATGCGATAGATATTGGTCGTTGGACCGATAATAAAGCATCGATCTTTGGCTTACTCTTCATCCAAGACAATACAGGAGTATTCAACTCGAGCCGTCGGCCTTGGGCAATCTCATCCTCTACACAGAATGGTAGGATCGACCTCCCCTTTCTCCCGTGTCAAGTGACATATCTCACTATACTTCATACAGAACCATATCTCTCCCTTCCTTCCTTCGCAGGACTTTGCCAGTCTCTGGTTCGTCCTCGAATAATGATTGGAAGCCAGCTCTGGATTTCTCACATACCATTCTGCTGTAGAGTGTCCCGCCTCCGGAGCACCAGCACGGTGCTCCTGTGCAGCCCAGTACCCGTGTGCCTGCCTGCTGCACTGACATCCCGGCCTATAGTTCGTTCTCAACAGTCCCATTCGCCACTGACGTCTCCCTAAACCTGCACATTCCTTCACTGGCTAAACATCCGAGAGATTAGTATGTATATTCTTATCTACACTTTCCACCACGCATCCGGCCCTAACTTCCAATTCACAGACCTTCAGAGAGCCGCGCATGGCGCAAGGAAAATCCTTCCGCCATTTACCTTCACCCCATCCAGGGAGAACCCACGCTCTACCATTCCCGTCGCTTCGGCCATTCAGTTCATCTCAGCGGACCCGACCGATAGAGCGCTTGGTCTCCCTGGTGTTCGTTCGTCTCCTCGCCAAAGAGCCCGATATCCTGGTTAACGCCAACGATTGCTTTCCAAGCAAAGCGTTCGGAATGGTTTTTTTTCACACCATAGCCATAGCCATTGAGATTACTGTGAGCGGTGTTCTCACAGGCTTGAGTCTATCGGGGCTGAGATTAGTTTAGTTTTGGTGTTTAGGTTGTAGGACACGAGAAAAGGGCACACACACACTATCATTGTTCCCTCTCGAATGCAGTCTCGCGTACATTATTCACCTGGGGATTGGCTCAGGCAGTTGCGAATGGCTTTCACGACATGCTTAGTGGGGTACTATGTGGTCTTGGCTTTGCCGCCGCTATTTGACTAACGATGTCGTGGCAGAGCCCCCCAGCCTTGACCTGTCCATGAGAAAAACAAACCCTGAAGTTGATTGCCCTCTACTCGACAGACCCTTCGAGTCAGCATTGGAATGCGGTGTATGCGGTTGTGAATATTCATAGTTCCAAATGATGGATAACATTACTCATGTACTTGTGGGTGCGGCAACCCAAGTTTTTCCTATTGATAGAAAGTGATCGTGGTGAAAGGTAGGCAGGGCGGGTTGTATTATAGTCTGCTGATAATATTTCAGGATGATGACAGTTACTCGAAAAGAGATGTATGCTCACATCAAGCAAGAAAGACGTCAGACCAAGTCATAATATTTTGATTCTCCAAACTCTGTATATGTCTTCCTTGTCGGACAACATGAAGACCGATAGTTTCTCGAACCTCCGGTTATACCCGGGACGCCGTTGTCCAACTAGCCAGTACTTTATCTTGTTTTCAGTGCTCCATTCACCATTGTTGCCCACCACTGTAAACGAATGATCCGTCCCATCCGTGTTTGTGACATCGAGGTTGCCGGCAAATCCTCGTACAAAGGCCGATTCAATGCAATACCCTCTGCATAGGTCGATATCGGGGTCGCCTTCCCAGCCAGTGACAATGTTATGCGGACCCATCGCCTGCGACGGAAGCTTCTCGGTCAGAATCTGCTTCCATGACGGTCGCTATTTTCTTTCTCCATCCCCAGGTCTAGGATATACAAAGAGCAATTGTTCCCGAAGGTATTAACACTGTCCAGGCATCCTCCTCAGATTGTTTCTCGTAGTACGCCGGTATAGACACCGATCCCAGAAGGTAGGCCAAACCCAACAGCGCATGAAACACATTTTCGGCACCTTGCAACTTCCGGAGCAGTGACAGTTCCTCACGAAGCCTCCTTTGTATGTCGTCTTCTATAGCTCTGTCATCACCTGTGTCCCTGCCAATTATTGTCTTCTCGCTGGTCTCCTGCAGCGTCCACGCTCCATTGACCCAACACCGATCACTGTCAAAGTCGCTCTCCTTCAAGTTCAAAGGGCCGTGGCCGTCCGAGCCCGCTCAAGTAGCACACACTACTTTCACATGGTGATATACCGCTCCGATAGTGGGCCACATCCACCTTCCACTCTTTTGCGCACGGATCCTCCTTCTTCCCACCTCTCTGCCTCAAGCAAAGAACGTCAAGCCAGACATATTCAGCGCCCATATTCAGCATCTCGATGCGGACGCGGACCAGGCTAGCATCTTTCAAGATTAAAATGTTATCACATCCGTGGCGATCCGTTTCTTCCATCCAAGCGTGTGATATCACCCAAGATTGTTGGCAACAACCCACCATGAAACCACCCGATTACTATACAGATCCTACACGCATCGAGGGGGGCATCAAACGGTGGACGAGCGTATTATTGACGAGTATGGCTTGTCGCATCTTCTGGTCCCGGGCTTTGCGGATGCGTAGTTTGTGCGCGATGGTAGTAAGGTCGGTGTACCAAACTGGACGGAGATGAACGTCGGCAGTACCAAAGTCGTAGTTTTTGGAGATGTAGCCTTCTAAAAGGGAGTATAGGGATGTGGTGTGTGCGATTGCTAGGAAAAAAACAGAGTTTCTCTAAGAACCAGGAAGCTGTGGATGGGGTGTCGAGAATGCATGATGTGCAGAGCGTAGTGTTGAGTTTGTCTAGAAGACCATCAACACCGAGATCAGTGGAGGGTGTGTCAGCGAGAGAGGATGCAATGACGGGCATTCTACTGGTGTATCGCCGTTCTTTAGGCACTGGAATGGACGATTCTGCTTTGCCAGTCTCTGTGAGGGCGGAGAGAGTAACTTCTGCGAGACCCTCATAATTAAGATGTGAATTTTTGCTCTGCGATACATTCTTTATTATTCTTCTGGTCGTGTTTTTATATGCTTACCTCTTCAACGGAATCGGGTGGGCGACAAGCGTCTGCATAAAGACGACCCCACCTCCAATTCTGATCCATTTTTCGGTTCTCCTAGTATGAACGACGTCATGAAACGTTAAAAGTACCACAAGCACACATACAATTGTACGTTCCGCAGGAAGTCATCGTGGTTTGGTACAAGTGATCGAGGCGCCTTCAAGTCTTCGTGACAAGCAGTAAAACAAAGCATCCATCATATACCGGGCGGGGCCATCAAAATGCATGGCTACCAAGAGTATAGCGGGTAATCAGCCGTACTGCTCTGCAATTCTGCGGCAAGACAGACGTCCAAGATTTGATCGCAGCCAGCCTGAAGAGGATAATGACGATGTCCGTGAACCCCGAGCACATACGGCAATTATCCAGCAAGGAACAGCGTGGGGTGATCAACCACACTTTCGCGCCATTTGCATTGGATGTAGCTTGGAAGCTCGAAATTTACAGTGCCATTTCCTAAAACCATGTTGAAAATGCTCACTGTTGGAACAGCACTGAAATCTCAACGACTGTCACGTCTTGCGGAAGTTTCGTATACAGTAGTGATGCAGATGTACAGGAAAAAGGCAGCTCGTGCGCACGTGGTTTGCTGAAAGGGGAAAGATCTCACGCCACAGACGTGGTATGTGCCGTCACATCGTGAAAATACTCTCGTATCTTCTAACCATAGCCTTGCACGTATTTATATGTTGTGAAGGAACCACGGAATTCAAGGATATACTGATTTCACTCTCTTGTAAAGATATTTTCTTGGAATGCAGTTGCTTTCCAAGTTCGAACCTCAGGCCCAGTGTATACTTTATTTTGATTGGGGTCCAGTTCTCACCGTTTGTTCACAGATATCTGCAATTATGGTTGGTGAACCCATGCCATCTAGACTTATGTGATGCATGGGTCGGGCGTCACGGTAAAGCCGGTGACCCAGCCCGGCCCAGTTCTGAAAAGCCCGACCCTGATGGCAAACTTTGGGGAGCTCTTTTACTTTTGGATTGCGCCAGAAATTTGAATGACCCCACCCGGATATTATTACGTCTATTCCCCATCAAACTCGCAAGGTGCTGCTTCAAGTTCATAGGCGTCTTGAATGGAGCTACGATCATGCCGTCGGTTGCAATAGACGGCGTTGTCCAAAGTTATCTACTATTATTCACCCCAGGATCCACGGAGGCACTCGTGATTCACCCTTGTTTCTTATATATACGCCTGGACTTGTTCATCATGGTGCTCATCCTTCTGCCAACGAAATGGGAGACCTTCCACCGGCATCCCTATCCAAAACGCAGGTACTGGGCGTTATATACGCTCCATCCTTGGGGGAGAGCTATAGAAGGCATATGGCACTCATTCACCGAGACCATCAGCTCTCTAACTTGGGGACCCTTCTTGGCTTTCTGTAAATCACGAGTCCTATGGTACGCTCGCTCTGTTTTCGTCCATAACTGTCGGTTATCATGTTATTCTTAGGACGCTGAACGGTATCAGCACGGGCCATCTCACCATAAAAGATGGAGAGGATGTCCATGAATTTGGACCAGATGAGGAGCCTCGTGTTCTGTTGTGCGTTCGTTCGGGCGAATTTTGGACGAGGGTCGCCTTGTTCACAGACCTCGGACTTGCAGAGTCCTTCATGAGTAGTATCGGTATGCTCTTTGTTCAAAATTCTGCCTTCTTCTCTGACCGGTCCTAAAGTCGACTGTAATGATGTATCAACACTAGTCAAGGTACGCAGCATCATCATTGTAGAATATCCTGCTGATGTTTTCGTTCCACAGCTGTTGATTCTCAATCGCGATCATCTATCGCAGTCGCTCAAAAGCTTTGCATCCTCTTTACTTGCACGAGGGCGATTGCTCACGTCTTACAATTTCGTCGGGAACTTGTCCAATTCTAAAGCCAACATATCCGCCCATTACGACATTGAGAATGAGTTGTAAATACCTGTTTCTCTCAGGCAAAGAAACAACTCAAGTATTGCTTCAGGTTCAGCGCTTTTCTAGGCCCAGACATGACCTACTCTTCCGCCATCTTCTCCAAGATAGACGCGGATCTCACTGGTGTTCCGGAGGACACACTAGCAGATGGCCAGATGCAGAAAATGAAGTAAGTCACTATTATGAATCTCATTATCCTGACCTTCCAATACCATCTAGGATGATCCTGAAAAAAGCCGATATCCGACCCGGAGACCGTGTATTAGAGATAGGTACAATTCACGACATCTAAAACTCGAATGCGACATTCTGACCATTTCACGTACTAGGAACGGGATGGGGATCGCTAGCCATCCTAGCAGCCGAAACTATCCCCGGTTGTAAGATCGACACTATCACCAGTGCTTCCACCCAAGCCGCTTTCGCAAGGAAACGGATCAAGGAAGCCGGGCTGTCCGATTTCATCACGGTACACGAGATGGACTACCGCGAATGTTTCATCAAACCCGAATGGGCCGGAGCCTTTGACCGTTTTATCAGCGTGGAGATGATCGAACATGTGGGTAGGGATTTTCTGACTGAGTATTGGAAGGTGGTCGATTGGGCGGTGAAACGAGACACCGGGCTGGGGGTGGTACAAGTCATCACCTTCCCGGAAGCTCGTGAGTGATTATTTATGATGGCACTGGTAAAAAAGAAAAAAAATTAACGTTGCGAGAAAGGAATCGAGTCATACCATTCGGAAGGTGTCGACTTCATGCAAAAATGGGTAGGTCGCTTTATTGCTACTACTGTTTTCACGGTCCTAGCTATAGTTTTTTTTTTCTTTAGAGTGAGCGTACCAGTGATCCTGCCGTCCAGGAGGGCTAATCAATTGACATCTTCAGTTTTTTCCTGGAGGGTACCTTCCCACACCGTGTATCCTCATGGAGGCTATGAAGGCGGGAAGCTCCGGACGTCTTACGGTCGACTCTATAGTCAACATTGGGCCGCACTACGCGCGCACGCTGCGTGAGTGGAAACGGAACTTTGTAGATGCTTGGGAAGGGACGATATCCCCGGCGCTGGTCCGGAAGTACAATCTGACACCTGATGAGCAAGAAGTCTTCCGCAGGAAGTGGATCTGTGAGTTTCAATGTCAATATACCTGGATGCGGTAGCACTGACGAAATGCATAGATTACTTGTATGCTCCATGCTTTGCTTCTGCTATGTGTTCGGGACTTGAGATTTCGTTTTGGCCAGTGGGTACAGCGAAGCAGGGTTTTCGACCCGGACTTTGGGGGATCATATCGTTACGTTTACTCGCGATGGAAACACGTCTCTTCGCTGCGAGGTGTCAAACTGTTCTTAGACATGAAGGAATAAATTTATTTGTGCTGTAGCAAAGAGGGCTTCGGCTAGGGAGATACCTGCTAGTGTTGTAGGACAGCATTATGCCCATAAGAAATTAAGATTAGAATAAAAAAACAGCATCAATTAAATTCATCACTCATAACAAAGAATAAAGATCCTCCCCTCCTTCACAGACAGGATAACCGCCCCCTGGCTCTGATCGATATTGATCGTCTCAACCTCATCCAACTTGAGCTCATCTGGAATCTCAAGCGTGCGAACCTCGCTCTGCTGGGCGAACCCACCACACCTGCTCCCATCCTCGTCATACGGCGGGAAAGTGACGAAGCGCAACCACTTGTCCTCGGCGTCCCCATCGACTTCGATGTACTCGATCCACACCGCATGCCCGAAATCGACAGCGATGAGCGGTCGAGGCCTGTCTGTCTCCTCGTCTGGCTCGGGCTCTGGCCCGTCCAGGACGCAGACGATCTCAAACGGGGTACTGACGTACCAAAGTTTCATGAGGTGTGTGTCGGGGAATTTGGTAGAGGAGGAGGAGGGGGGGCGGGGAGCGGGGAAGCACAACCAGTCGGGGTCAACATCGAGCATGGGGACCCGAAAGTAGTGTTGGGCGAGGATGAATCGGGTTTTGTGGGTTACGGGGTCGTGTGAGGCCATGAGGATGACGGTGCAGCTGACGCGAGGCATACCATGAAGTGCAGGCCACCATTGCCGGACAAAGTGCGCGCTTTCTGGGTACCAAGGAGGGAACGGGAACGGGTTTGTCGCGGCGCTGCTGGTGGATATAGCGAGGAGGCTGGGTGGATCTGTGGCATAAATCGGTATTGCGTTGTCGTCGTTAGTAGGTGATATGAGAGGAGGGAAGATGAATTTTTTGCTCAGAGAGCGAAACGGCGGCACATGTCCTGATATCATTGGCACTTTTGCCGCCGGTCTGATGTGCGCCATGAGGAGGGCCACCGGATAGAAATACTGAGATAGAGCCTCGTGTTCCTCGCAGTGAACAACGATGATCTTATCTAACAAGATGCAGGACCAATTGGATGAGACGGACTGCACGACGTCAGATATGGATGCATACAATGGATCGGTGCACTCACACATTCGATGCCCGTATCAATGAAGACGTACTCGTCCTTGCTCCAGTCCGGCAAGAGATAGAGGGCGATGGTGTTCGAGGTCGATATCCAAATGTAGCTCGACAAGAGTCTAGCAACTGGATCGAGCAGGAATACGTTCATGACCACTCCTCTCGTTTTGAAGTGCGTAACGTGATTAAACGTAGGCGAGCCATTCAGCGTACCGTTGGCGAGAGGCTCCGGGAACCGTAGCCGCATTAGGATGAATTCCATAATCTGGGTGTCATCGTACCTGTCGATAGATGAGCGAGGATGGCAAGGATATCAAGAGAAGAATAATTACGAGCCAGATGGAACCTTAGCCATTGTAAAGTAGACGGAGCGGGTCTCGAACTCGACCCTGCACTTCCACAGCTCCCACTTTTCACCCGGAGTCCATTCTGCGAGACAGGTGTCTGTCTGGATATCCCAGCAGACAACCTTGCCACTCTTGGTAGCGCAGAGAGTATAGCTGGAGGTGATGGGCGACAGCCAGTCGACCTCTTCGTCGGGGGGAGAGCGTACGATTCTGTACCACAAGGGGGGTCTAGGGTCATAAATATTCTCGTCCGAGTCTAGGTAGTTGCTGAGCGGGTGTATGCCTGGTTCGTACTGTCGCCTGATGGGCCTGGGTGCGCGTCTGTGCCATGCGTGCTCGTTGCGAGTAGCTTTGTTGACGGCGCGTATTAGCTGTGGAGTCGTCAGTTCCATAGGGCGCTGGAAGCCCTTGAGAGGGAGAGCCCGGCATCGCTTGAGCAGATCAGTAGCAAGCTGGCGGTACACCGGACGGGTAATGGAGAAGTCGTACAAGGATTTGCAAGTCTAGCAGAGTTAATCAGTAATCGCGCCTCGCTTTCCTTCCCATGGTACTCCCAGCCACTCTCGACCGCCGTGGGTGTGAATGAGCACTCACCAGATGTAGCGCATGCACGTCGTACAGGCTGAGATAGGTAGCAATGTTCAGCAGCAAGTCGTACGGCAACTTTTGCAAGCCCATTTCCACGGCCGTGGCGGATATCTGTTTCTCACAACAAGTAGAGAACCAAGTAGACAGATCCAGCATAGGACCGTCGTTGATTACAATGCTCTTTGTGGATAACGGGTAAACCCTGGATGGTGAAAGGACCGTATGGTGTCCTCGCCGTCGGTTGCAGGTAGCACAGAGCAGCAGGAAACTCCGGGGTCAACACCAACAGTGGAGTACAAGACAAGAGTTGCTCCCGTCACTGCCGGCCACCACGTGGGGCGCTTCCGAGATCGGCATTTTAAATAAATGCAAAAATAAAAATAATACTGCCAAGAGGCCGAGCAGCAACTATTTTTTAAATATATAATTGAGAATATATGTTACGAATACGAATACGAATACCATATACTGCTAAGGAACTGGCAGTCTCCAATGCTGCCTACGCCCTACTGCTGTCAAGGGATGCGGCGCAAGATCATTGGCGCCCAAGAACGTAACACTAGCCCCCTCAAACGTCGCCTCTGTCAACATCACCGCCTTCATCGCACCCAGAATACTCTCAAAATGTAACTGCAGCCCTTCAGGAGTATCGTCCTCGCTGTAGGAAACCCAGTCAATCAACGGCAGACGCACGAATCAGTCAGTTCGCCTTACCTAGATTCTGGACGAAGAGCCCCATACTGCGAGAAGAAATTCCGGTAGACCTTCATACTGTTCCGATGTTCTGGAGGCACGAACAACGAAAGGCTTCGTCGGGCGCCCAATGTGAGCGCGGTAATCATGCCTCGGGATATCCAACTAGCATTGTTATCCTGCAGGTACGACAGCTCGGCACCCCCTAGGTCCGGTCCACCTTCGCATGCGTTGAGAAATTCTTTAGCATTTCCCGACGTCACCAGTGCGATTTTCATAGTCTACAAGCATGTTCGAGTGCGAAAACACAACGAGGAAATATCGACGAACCTGCGTTTTGCGCTCATAGCGAGCTTTTAACAGAAACCCGCGAGCATCGAACGCTGCTACATGTTTGTTGAGGACGCTCAGCGTTTCTTTATCCGGGATATTGGATATCAAGACGTTCCGTTCCACCTTGCCCACGAGAAGTTCTCTCCGCGGATACCACAAAGGGAGCATATAATCATCCTTATCATCAGGTACAAATACAAACGCAGCGCCTTTCACCGCATTATACCTAGAGAAAACCTGCAAAAAGACAAAAGTCAGTCAGAGAGCCAAAGAAAAGAGCACACAACACACCTTGCAGGCAGCGCTAACATCCAGAAACCGGTACTCAAAACGCCTATTCTCAATCTTGGTCCACTGGAGTCCTTCTAGCTCCTTGAGGAGCTCCCGCTTCTCCCTGGGAGGATTCTTGATGAACAGCGTCCGCGACGCATTTTCGAGACCGAGGGCAGCGACAACGTAGGCGGATAACCGCGGCGAGGGGTCCTCGTCGAGCCGGACAGAGCCATTTCCTTCAATACACCGCTTAGCAGTACTCTCGTCGAAGAACCTAACCAGAAGGTGGTTTTTTGAGGGCACGAGGGCTTCGACTGGGCTCGCCTTTAGGGCTGCGATGATTTTGTCGACTTTGTATCCGTCTGGGAGGTTGTCGATGCGAACTGTACGCTGTGGAAATATCTGTGACGAGCTCGATAGGGAGCGACAAGCAAAGTGCAGGCGCCGAAGGGAAGAACCAAGGTGGATCATGGTAGCAGCTCCTCCTGAAAAAAAACTGAATTTCCCACGCCACAGGCGCGTTCTCAAGGCCCCTAACTCTTGATCTTTTGGATTCATGATTCTCATTCCATGCTGCGACCGTGGACACAAGTAACCATAAATGATGCTATTTCCATTACTTTTTCCTTCAGATAAATCCTTCAAGAATCTCTGCTACATCTTGACCGAAATAAGCGTGCGCGTAGCCTGGCAAGGCTAATATGAATAAGCCGAAATGGCCACGTCGCATCTTTAAAACCATAGCAAGTGGGATCATCCAGAATTGCTGTAAATGCAGCGTTCGAGTCCCAGATCCAGGTCGTAACCTACGTACACTGACACTCAGCCATCGATAAATACCGCGTTTTTGGTACACCTACATCACTATCAATGTTGGCTTTCAGAGAAGCGATATGAACCGTAAGCTTGCTGTTAAAGCCCTCGATCACAGACTTTTCCCCCGCTTGCGCTGACGTCGACTGAGCAAGCATCTACTTACACAGAGGGTCGATCAATACCCTCCCAAGTTGAAGCGCGAAAAGCTCACCAAAGGCGAACGATCAATTGGCGGCCCGGGGACGTTTATGAATAAAAAGTTCCTCGCACCAACATCACTGAGTTTTCTATCTACAGATAAGATGCAGCTTTCCTGCTTGTGACATCAAGTGGTGATATGAGTCTAGCACCTGAGTCTGTCACTCCCAGGTTTCTTTGAGAAACTGTGCTCCCACCACACCATTGAGATGCATGTATTATTTCATATTATTATAATAGTACAACAAAGGGACGTCATATCAAACCCATATGATACATTGCTATAGTACAACATTGGTGGCCCGCACCAGTTCATATCGAAGGATCGTCGTATCATCAAGATACAGCCTCCGATCCGAATCCCTAGGTCGAAGAAACCTAGCGAACATTTCCACCGAAGTCCCTGCCAGCAAGTTCCCCAGTAGCTCCACAGCCCGGTTTCCATCTGAGCCTATCCAGCCGATTTCAACACCATGGCCAAGAGTCTCTTGAGCAAAGGCTTCGTCGACCTTGCTGCCAACGAGTGTCCCCACAATGACAGAAGGATCAGGTCCATCTGGCTTTTTTATCCTCTGGTCGCCCGGAGTCTCCCCATTCACAATAGCATCCACACCATGGGTATATAGAATCAGAGTCGACTTGTGCGGTCGAAGCTCAGTGAGGTCGATGAAACGGGTACTGGGCGAGTTCAGGACATACGGCGGCGTCACATTGCAATACCGAATGCCGTCTCGGTAGCGTTGCGGTCGTTGTCCTCTCGGGAGTTTGAAGAAGAGCTCTGTCGAGAACTCTGATGGGAACTTGAGACCGTAGTCGCCCAAACCTGTAAGCATGCATGGAACAGTGAATACAGGGATAAGATGTGTCGGTTGCTACGTACCTCTTGTGTATGGTACGGCACCCAACAACTGACCATTTTCCATTATGTCATCCTTTTCCTCAGAAGGATGCATCATGGCGATGGTAATGTACTCCTTCGGAGTATGCGTGCTATGAAGAGGAAGGGGTGCCTCTCCATATCCTATTCCATCGGGGTCTTCACAGGCCAGTGCTAATCGAACATCAGACAAGGCAGAAATTGAATAGAGAATGAGGACATACCGACAGTCGAATCGCCTAGTCCGGCTAACCACATATTATCTCGATCCTCGTCAATAAGAGCTAGCGCCAGCGTGGAGCCAGAATACGCGCGCTGAAGAATGTGTTTGTTGGCGTCGACAAGGGCCACGGCTTGCGGGTAGTTTAAAGTGAAGGGGTCTGGGCACAGATTCTTGACAGCGTCGCCTATCGCTTCGTCGAAATCCTCGATCCGTTGCCTCAAAGCCTTCTTGACTTTCCTGATGAGCGTATCTCGAGACCGATTCCGACATTCCACGACAACGTGGCGCAGCTCCTCCTCGATGAACCTGGGAAGATTGGCAGCAGCATATTCAGATGTATGCGCACTACCATGGCCTGAAATTAATGGTTATTCAGATAGACCAAAGGCCACAATCAAAAGGCTCACCATCGAAGACAGCGAGAAACTTCCACCGTCTGCCATCGATGAGCCAAGAGTGCACGACAAACCGGTCTTCGTTCCTGGCACCGGGAGTTGGCTGGAATGTGACCGAGTGGACGCCGGCAGTCATGCTGGAACTACACGCGCTAACGAACAGCTCCCGCCAATGTGTGATGGAACAAACGGACGACGACATGACTGGTGGATGGTCGGTGGCTGAAAAGAAATTTCGCTGGGAGATGGAGGTAAAGTATTCGAGCCTGTAGATTTCTCACGTCAGAACATAATTTATTAAAACGTCAATGGTCGTAGCTCACCGCAGACTGAGGATCGAAAAGCTGATAATGTGACGGAATTGGAGAACAATGAAAACTGGGTGGCAAACTAGTTGAAATAAAATCAGGGTCGGTGCGGAGAAATCCGTTTATTCGTGATTGGTCTGACCAAGCTTCGTCGCGCACAATCCTGCAATTCAACGGGTCAGTCACAACTTCAAGCAAGAGCGGATCCAGTCCACTTCTTTCACTAACAGTGATGCGCCCACCGAGGACAACGAACATTGATTGCGGATAGAGCTTTTCCCGCATCGGATCAGCAACTGGGTTAGGATGAACTAATTCCGGAGCGCTCAGTTCAAGTACGAGATATTGAACGCGGAAGAAATTTACCTTTGCATTACTTTCTGGTTTAGCAGATGTCCGGAAAGAAAACGAGATCGTTCACAATTCCAGCTACTGTAAGAGACACTCTGTCGCTTCCGACCTCAATGGTATGCTTGCTTTGCTCCGCTCGTTACAATTTTCAATGCAGCATCGTCGATCGCGTAGCGGGACCTTGCACCAGAGTATTCTTGCGCTCGAAGGTTCGACTTGAAGAAAGATGACCATTTGAGGGTTATGTCAAGGTCGAGGACCCACACATTCGTCTGACAGCCCGAAGAGCGAAATAACCATGTCTCGGATACGGGACTGGACCTACGTGCTTGTGAGTATGGTCTCAATGATCAAGGGGACGTGACTGACACTCGTACCTTGACACTAAGGTAGCCTTGAGGGAAATGATCATGAAGGCCTCGTAAAGGCAGGTGGATGTGTTGGAGTCCTAATGGCGAGATCCTGGTGAGTAGGGCATTCCTTAGTGTAGCGACATCAAGCTCATTGGAAACAAGGAAAGACATTACCGTGATCGAGCAAGCTGTGGTGTGGAGGAGCGCGGTATAAGACGATTTGGATTCTGCTATGAATTCTCTACAGTCTGTCCGACGCCGATATCAATATGGACAGGAGGACCACTTGCTCAGTAAAAGGGTTGATGAGATCTGGCGTCGCGTTGCGCGCGATGAACAAAACCAAAATAGAATCACTTGATTCTTTATGGGTTGGCCCATCGGGTTCGATGACAACAGCACCAGACCACTCATACCCTCAGCCTTGCTGGGAATACAGATGCAGGTGATATCCATATCCACCATCTTCTCCTGTGCTTTACCCACCATCCCCATCATAGGTCCCAGCTGCATGACATCCCTGATCGTCCTCTTTGGTGTGGTCACCTGTGCCACACTTCTCTCAGTCTATATTCGTTCCTAGAGGGACAGGGGAATACCTTGTAAAATGCGAGATGCCATTGCTAAAAACCATGGTGAGCATGTCAGAACACGATGCACAGTCCCTCAACACGCCGACACTTCACAATCGGTCGTCCATGGATCCATCTGTTTGGCTTGATACCTGCCCTCTATCCCGAACGATGGGCTTTCTATTTTAGAGGAGTTCCCAGATGACGTATTGTTCCCCGGTACTCTTGGTGGTTCTTGTTGACTTGGCTCGGCAAACCGCAATACGATTTAGGAAGATCCCGGAGAAATGCAAGGTACTCTGGTGCATAACGTTCGGGTTGCGCCATGCATCATCAGCTAGGAGTTGTTAGGAAGGGGTCCTTAGGCTGTATTGATGAAAAGAAGACGCACCTATGCGCTGGCCCCGACGACCAGGAGTTTCCTGTCTAGCAAGAGGTCTTAATGATAGCGATGGTACGGCGCTCAGCCCACTGGAACTGACGAACGACGACATTACGATGCTCCCGCCTCACCGATAGGTCTGGAACAATTGGTAACTGCTCCTACCTCGCCGCCTTGGTCGCTCGATACCCCACATGAGCATATCGACTGATGAGTGCAGACAATCGGATGGTTGGAGCTGGCCACCCCCAGTAAAGCTACAGGTATAACTGATTTTTTTTCCTTCAGCTCCATGTACGATTAAAACAGGTTCGTGTCCGTACCCTTCCAACGCCTTTTTGGAACGAGTCCCATCGGTAGATATGGGTCCGTTCCTCCAAGGCGTTCATCAAGGAAATCCCTGTTATTCTTGCGAGAAATCGTGGGTGTTGGTTGATACGAGAAGAGGAGTGAGCGCCGTCGTCATGATGGAAGAAAAGGAGAGAGGGATGGCGACGAACTCGATGGGCCCACCCGATATCCGAGTCGTCACATTCCGAGTCACAGCCTCTTTCCTTCCTCGCCCTCAACGTCCATGCAGCCCTCCACATAAGGGCGCTCCTCTTTTCGTCGTTGCGCCTCTCTTTCCAGGACCTTTATCTCTCCAGACGTCGAAGAAGGGAAATAGTGGGAACAGGCACAGGAAATGGTTCTGTTTTCCCCTCTTCCTCGTATTACTGCTTCGCTGACTATCAACAGCAGCATGCTCGTTCCCTTTCCTCGTTCCTTGGTCTGTCTGTAATGGCGCCTAACATGCGAACTGCAAAGCGCAAAATTCAGAGTTGGCTAACCTATTGATTTGGGATGGCGAGCGTGTGTCGTCCTCGCTGCTTTACTATCCATTCAATATTGACACTGGCGCCCAGGATTTGAGCTATTCATTCTGTCAGAGCGGCACAACGTTCTCAGCATGGACGACGAAATCTCTGCATGAACTGACATAGTCAACACCACTCCGACCGGAAATTCAGATTCTCTGTCAGCGCATGGTGTGTCTGCAAAGCGGATATATGCGCTTGAAAAGACGGGCTGGGACGCGTATATTGCTCTTCGTATGATTTTTCTAAGGGTGGGTGTGCTGCAGTATCCTCAGTGAATCTCTGCTATCAATAACAATACCAGTTCTTTGCGCGACCACATCGTTTAATAACAGAAAAACCTATCCATGACGAATGTACCGCCGACGTTCAGTCCGCCGATGTGAAGGAGGTTCCGTTATTCGGTTCTCAGTCATTATGTTTTGAGAGTATACCAGCCAATACCGTCGTCGAAAACAAGTACTACAGAGTCTATAACACCATCCTTTCAAATGAACGCTTTCCTGAGGATATCTTCACTATAGGATCCCAATACACGTTATCTAGCGCCCAGACTGGCGGCATCGGTGCTATCAATTTCGTCCTCGAGTCGACGACATGCCCGTTCTCTTCCTAGAGATCAAGCCTCCCTCCCACTTTTGGCATGTCACGGTATCGACGATAGTTGAGGGTAATCAGATGAGGAGCGAAGTCCTTGGCTTGTATGACCTATGTCGTACTTGAAGGTTGTACGGGATCAATGCCATGGAAAAGAGGCTCTCCGTCTATACCGTGACAAATGGCTCTGTCACGCTCGAGTTCATTCCTACGTTGCTCGCTCGTGCTCTTCGGCATTGAGATGTTACAATACAGGAAGGCTACGTTCATGGCAATCGTTGATGTGAAGCGGATGGTTCGAAGCCTTGATCGTGTGTATTCACCCATGTAATTTCCAATCCTCTGACCCTGTCCTATGCTTTTAGAAACATATATATTTCTCAGTTTCTCTTTGAGTACTCATGCGCGCTTCTCATGACATAAGTCAATACTTATGTCACGCCATTACTAACCTCGTTAAGTGGTACTTCCCCCCTTGTTTACGCGTTTATGTGTACAATCTCTTACAAGTCACTCGAAACCATTAAAATGAGTTGCAGTCCATCTGGAAATACCAACCCGTTTCTTGGGGATGTTCCGTTCTCCTGTGTGCGTCGTGGGGTAATGATACTTCTTTGGCGTCACTGCCGAAAGAACGTCTCGCAGTCTGGCCTATAGTCTACTATTGCAGGTCCCCGGGTATTAGATGTCTAGGCATCGCGTAGCACCCGTCGTTCAATTGTTTTCGCCTGGGTCCCCAGTCGAGGTGGATGTCTACTCGCTTAGTGTGGAATGGAAGTACGAAGTAACAGGTTCGTCCTTTTTCTCTTGTGTTCTTTCCCTGATGTGAATCTCGACCATCGAAACAATATACTCTCGGGACTAGACATGACTCCGGGACCCCCATGGCTCGACGTATATAAAGGAATGCGAATTATGACCGACCCTGCCCGCCTTTGCGAAAGAAAATGTGGTCATCCTCGTTCTCACCAGCCTTCGTCTTCTCGTCACTGCAACTTTATGAGGCAACGCGTAGAATTTACTCTTCGATTCCAGTGAAACGTGCGGAATCTTTGCCCCAATGCTGCCATTGTGGTTGGCGAGGCGCGCATGCCCCGAGATGCCCTTTCCAGTAAATGAAGTTCACCCAATAGATCCTTGGCTAATGTTATTCGTGGTGCGTCTTACTTCGTCCTATGCTAGGACTTCCGCTCATCTGACGCACGTAGAACCTGCCAATCTCACACCGCGCCACTCCCATAGAATTCATAGATACAGATGTGCGCCACTGTTCCTCGCATTCTTGTTATCTATCACATATATGTATTCGCTAGTCCTGCTCTTACTATTTACTGTACTCTAGGGTGTACCAGCTGTAGAAGGGCTAGTTATATTTTGATTCCACTATTTTCGGTACCTATATAACACTCTAGCGCGTCTCCTTCAGTTTTTCATGCGAAGAAGAGACTGGAACAACGTGTAGCGTCGCATTTTAGACGATGAGTCTTGAATTATTTGCTTCGGTCTTGTCTAAAGTGGCAAAGAAATGTGTGATTATGCTAGTACGTACCACTATTTTGACATGCTCGAGACGTCAGAGCATACGCCCTTCCCGGAAGTGCTCTCTACTACGACATTGACTATTGCCTTCACGAGCCACTTGTTTGCTGTGCGCAAATGAAAACCAGGTGTTTCTGCAGTATCCTCGTCAGGTACTTATCGAAAGAACGAAAATAAATGGAACGCGTACCGTGATCCATGGCATCACACCTGCCCCTTAACTTCCACTGAGGTGGGGTCCCAGAAACAGCCTTGAACCGCCACGAATTCCTATCCCAAGACGTGTTTGATCTCTCTCTAACGCAAGAAGAAGCGCGTTTCTGTCAAGCTGTGTACAAATCGCTGTGAACAAATGTTGGGGAATATCCATCGTATACCCGTTCCTTTCCTTTCGATCGTCACTCGTTCCTGTTTACCTTACATATGTTATCCCCTGTCCTTACTCGACCACTATATAGTTCAGCCGTAGTTACCTAAATACCTCAGTCATTCCACATACGCTGTGCCCGACTGAGGTGTATATAACTTACCATGTCTGTTATTATGTTACTCACTCCCTTTCGTAGCTTCTTACTTACATCCTTCTGTCAATAACAAACATAGATGGGTTTGACGATTGGGTCGGGCTACCGCTATTTCAAATCACATCTCTGATCAATTTATGATGGCCCTCTACCACTGCTCTTCTGACTTTCTTCGGCAGCCTGGTCCTTCGGCTCGAATATACGTTTTTGATCTTTATACCCAGAAACTCCATGTGCTATTCCCCTTGTTTGGACAGTCATCACACGCGTAATTGACTTGGACCTCTCTATATTCTAACTGTGGCTCTAACACAAATCATCTGGCTTAATGTCAACATCGCCTCATTCTCTTCATGACTGGCCGGAGCTGTTCACTCAAATGTGCAGTTCCACCATTTCTGCTGGTATACACTGCGTTACATTCCAAACCACCCCTGGAACCCCCCAACGAAGACCGATTTGTCTCCCAGGAACGGGATGTGGATGGTCGGGGCACGGGGGAGACTGCACAGCTGAATATAGTGCTGCCACGCTTCCAGGAAGGATTGAAGAACTGCGCGGGGTCGTTGAGCGATACCAGGGCTGGTCCCGAAGAAGATATACGAAGCGGGTACAAGAGATCGTGAATTGTCAGATCTACTATTTTGATAAAGGACTCGGTGACGCCATCAAGGAACTCTGCCCCGATCCGTCATTGTTCGACGACGAACAAGGACGCAATCTCGCGAATGCCAACAAGGATGTATTTCAAAGAGCGTACTATGGTTCTACACTTGCAGTTGCTCTCCTCGACAATGAGCGAAACCATCTATGGGTAGCTGGACTGTGTGATTCCACTGTCGGTGCGTTACCTTCGAGTTACCCCCGATTGTACATGACTCTTTTGGAAATACGACTGGCATATACGTCACCGGAAGGATATGGTGATGGGAAGCGGCTTTTGACACTCCATAGCAAGCACACCCCTTTGGAATACTTCACAATTATGCGTCATCCCACAATAGAGAAGACAACAATCGTACAAGACGAACGTCTACTGGGAGTTCACTGAACAGGATGTTCAGTGGACATCGTCCCAAGCTAAAGTCGTCGTGCATTCCTGGGTCGACGTACTTCCACCTTATCTCGTGGTAACACTTGAATTGCAAATCCACACCCAGGATGTTTATGTTAGCCCTCGAGGCCTCAGGGAAAGGTAATTCCATTGTGCCATGGCTAGAGGTTATACGTTCCTTGTGCATTGGTTGTTGCGGACAGAGGGATGGGTTCGACTCCCACCTGGAGCGATATTTCTGCGGCAATGGTATCATTTTATGGATGTAAATCCTCGTACCGATTGGACGGAAGCTATTGTTATTGCGTTATGTAGTATCGCATCATGCTATTTTTCATTCAAGAGCTCTCTGCATGCTGGTCTAACGCATCCACAGAATGTGATAGGTCATGTAATCAAGGCCCGCGGGGCATAAATCCACTTGACCACGTCCTCCGCTCCCTCCTCGCCCTGCCCTGTCCCAAGTGCAAACACCAAACTAACATGATTATGCCCCTTGTGCGACAAACTCCTCGTACGACGTGCCTCTTGCCTTCAAAGCTACGCCGAATTTCTCCAGAGCGGGGTTCAAACAAGGGATATCCCTCTCACCAACACCGAGCAACGGCCTCGGATTCGGTACACTCGCCGAATCTAACAACGCTAATGGCACTCTCTGCTTGGCCTCAACGCCTTCACCGTAATACAGCCGGACGGAATTTTTTCATATCTGGTGGCATGTCCTCAAACATGTACGGACCGCGCCTTTGATACGGGGTTGCAAAGTGGAAGAGTACAGCAGCTCCAGGAGGGCGAGGATGGTGAACATGTTCATCCCCCCCCGCTGAATGGCCGAGGAGATAGATGTCAGAGTCGGGGAAGGACAGGTTATCCACGACCCATTGTATTGCATCGCCCTCGCCAGGGAACTGTACACAAGAGTCGACGAGGTGGCAGTCGGGGACGGTGATGAACCCGCGGGTGGCGAAGAAGGAGCCGAGGTTGTGGCAGATGATAGACGCGGGGGCCGGGAGCGTGCGCGAGCCTGTGTGGAATCCGCCACCATATGAGAAGACGAGGATCGGGGTGTCGGGCCGAGCGTCGAGGGCATGGCGGTCGGTGGGACCATATTGGTGTGTTTCTCGCGCGGTCTTCTCGATTGGCGCGCATTTGGTTTCGAGGATGGGGGACGAACGTGTTTAGTGCTATTGAAGGTTATCATCGTTGATTTCTCTCCCTTGGATCTCTGCAATTTTCTCCATATTTTGGTGGATGTCTACGACCAGTTCCGCTGCCTTTTGTGCTGTAAGTCATCTCAAATGGTACATGGAATGCTGCTATGCGATTGATGAGCTGCAGCTCGACTCGGTCGAAGATGGGCGAGAGGCATTACTCGCCGGCCAACATCAAATGGAAAGATGACGCGTGAGGAACAGGGAGTGTGCGAGCTTGTGCTGGATGAGGTTCAAGAGGGAACTGCAAATTCAAATCGGAACTGTCACAACCTTTCTGGTTTATCGCCGACAGGCAGTGGCAATTCGATGTGCGAAGGCACATTTACTACCGTCGCTCACGCGGCGTTGAATGTTATCTACATCATGGTTCCGCTTCAATCTCACTCTGTTCTCCAGTGTCATTGGCGCCCCAATTCAGCAGATTTGGCAGGTCATCTTCATTGAAGTGACTGTCTGAGTATGCACTGGACCACGGTTTCTGGACGAGAGCCTGCGTACCGTGCTCCAAAACATCTCTGGCGACTTGGTTACAAAAAAAACGCGACTCTTCGCGAACAACCAGTCTTTTGAACTCGATGAACAAGTACATAATGACTAGCTGTTTGAACTGCGCGAATTGTTTCTGATCTTTCCCTCGCCGAAGGCTTGTACTTGTACTTTGGAGATAGTATGCACTCCTCGGCGTAGACTTCCATCCCTTTGGTGGCGCATCAGTTCTTGCACTCGCATCTCCTTCACGGAAGCTAGGTTTAATTCCCAGCTAAAGGGTTATGCCATGAGTTGTCATCGTTTTTTGCAAACCCGGAGATGACTCTAGAGTCCCAGAGTCCCCATTCAAGTTCTCTCTTTTATAATCTTGTGGTTGTCCTCACTGCAGACACTTGACAGCTTGTGCTCATCGCTCAGTTATAAATCAACTTTGGGGTAATTGAAAGAGTGGGTATTTTTGTTGTATTCCCAGCCTGCGGGTTTCTTTGGTCTGTGTTCAACATCCCTTTTGACTAACTGGAAATAAGCGCCCAATCTACGGGGTTTGAATCCATGGGAGAAAATCTACATGCTGTAGTCTCCACATTTTATTCGGCTTTTTGTTCGATAGACAGCAAGAACTATTCTCCATGATTTCCCACTTGAAGTACCGCAATTTGTTCGGCAAGGTTCAGGGACCTCGTCTTCTTGTTTCTTCTAGTCTTTTCTCCCCCCTCTTTCCCCACCATGGTCTCTTTCAGTGCAACGGTTAGTGGATATCACATCGTGTGTTCGATTCTCTTAGAGATCAATGTCCAGTACGATTCGGGGCCCTTCAAACTTTTTGTCATGCCTCCGTTCCACTTCTGCTGTTCTGAATTTAAGAAGAAGATGTATGCTTCCTTGACCAGCATCCTTTGTCCCTTTGATGGTGTATCGGTTCGTACACACACATTTACCAGGTTCGACTCCAGCTACAGGGTATTCCTTGTTTGCTCGTATTTTTTTTTTTGGCAAACCCGGCGACGACTCCAGACTCCAGTTGATCATCTAGCTAGCAATCCGTGTTCACATCGACTGTCTTCGCTGAAGATTAAACCTAGCAATCACCTTGGTATCCTTATATGTGTCGGAGTGATATGGCTCGATGCATATACGTTGACTTTGAAAGCGCAAACGTAGAACCGCTTCTCTTCTATTATACTCCCACTTCCAGCTTACGGGATTTGGTGCGTTCCTTTTCACTTCACTTCAGTGTCAGCTTTGACTATCTGGAGCGAACCTACTGGGTTCGACTCCCAGCGAGAAAATTAGCAGATCTGTTATCATTTGAATTTTGGCATTTCCTCTACCTCAAGAGATATTCTTCGCAGGGGGTGCGGCAACTTATTCAGGAAGACCTCGACTTCTTCAAGTTGTTTCACACGCTACTACGGTCTCTGTCGGTACAATGGTTAGTGTACATCGCATCATGGGTTCGGTTCCCCCAGAAATTAACAACATCACCCTATCAAAGATGAGAACTTTTTCTTGCCTTTCTGTCTGTTAAATTTCTGATTTCAGAAGAAAAATGCATAGACGGATGCGGTTCGTCAGGCAACGCAGGCATGAACTTGTCTTTGTCCTAAACCCCACCATGATCTCTGTAGTGCAACAGTTAGTACTGTACATCACATCTCGGGTTCGATTCCCCAAAAGATTATCTGGAAGAGTTTTGCAACCTTTTTTGTCGCTCCACTGTCGTTTTTGCTAGGGCCCGCAAGTTCTGATTTTCGAGCAAAACACATAGGTGATTCATTACATAACTAGTTTTACAGTGAGCGCATCAACGACTATATCTAGTCCTTTCAACTCTTGGGCTAGACCGGGTGGTGCCGATAGGACTTTATGCAAGACTCATCTCCCTGGCACCCGCTCGTTCTAAATTCCTAAACACTCTCCTGCACACCCAACATTTTATAATACCCTCATTACTTGATCTGATGATGCGCAAGGCCAAGGTGGGTTGCTTCTTTTGTTACTGAGCATTGCTGATTCCTGCCAGGACTCATTCTCTGGTAGTGCATCGGCCACTACATGCTGTCGGGTTCGACTCCCAACCAGAGAGCTGGTGACATTTTGTCCATGGCTTTCTTTTGTCTGCCCTTGATAGAAGGGTGTGGGTAACCGCATGCATGCCGTTTGGTTTTCAAAAATGTGGAGTGGATATCCCTCAAGTCATCGGTTTTGACTGCCTTGTGAGCTGTGACCGCTACGATTTATCTTCAAGTGTGGCTAAGCACCGGAAGGGATCCTGATCTATTTTGCGAAGGCGAGGTGTCAGTCAATGTTTTGAATATGTAAACGGTTTCAAACCGCAAACGAAAACCCCTCATTTTTTGCAACGTGCGTATTGGCAATCATGAGTCTCAGACTCGTGGCGAAAAGACTACTAGGTGCAAGAACTGGCTGTTGATCCCATTCTCTTGAACTATTCGACGTCGCATTCAACTGGTGGCTCCATTAAAGATTTTTCAAAAGAAAGTTTTATATTCCGTTGAGGTGGCATGCTCCTCTTGGTGCGCCCCAGCCAGCCGACCAACGTGTAATGCTAGGAGGCGATCGAGTAGAATCAGCTAGCTGCGTATAATTTCATACGCATCTCGCGCTGCCCCATAAAAAGATTATAGGAATCATTTCTTGAGTTCGTCGCTGGATTTTAACTTGCAACTCTCCGGCACCCGTCTATGTAGTCCTATACCTATCACAGTCCCACCCAGATGATGGTTCGACCAAACTTAGGAACAGAAGTGTTTATGGCCCCGAGCAAGATTGACCTTCAGTCAGATGGAGCATGTAGGTAATCCAGACTTAGAGCAGTGACCTGAAGTTCATAAAAGTATAGAGGAGTGTAAACTACATTTTTGAAGACAAGGACCTGCTCGAAGAATCTCCATCGTGAAGAAAAAGCTTGGAGCCAAAACTCATGGGTCATCAGAATCCTATGAAGTGATGGCTAAGATAAGAAGTGGCACAGCAATGAAATCAAATGCAATCCTTCATCAACATTCATTTTGAATGTGTGTCAGTGATGAACAGCAACAACTGGATTGATTGTGTCAAAATAGATGGCAACAAGGCCCTGGATGAGGTCATGGCTGGTGGTATACATAACCAGAAGTTTCAGTGCCTGCTGTTATCTGCTCCCACTATCAGAATTGATGTTTATAAATCATGAGCACGTAGCACAAAGCAAGACACACAGGATGTAAATTGAAATGCTCCAGGAGTTATACCATATTAGTTAGTGGTGATCATCTTATCATTCATTCTAATATACTCTACATACCTGGTAGCATAAAGGCACTGTAATGCTGATGCAATTGCCGTGAACATTAGTTCTTACCCACTCGACCCTGAACCGCGAGTTCTAAAACTCTGGTCTGGAAAAAATCATGAAGTCCTAATAGTTCTCTACTCGGAAAATAAATGTGTTATTGTCAAGGTTGTGAACAAGAGTAGATGTGCGTGATGATCCGATCGGGCCGTGGACAGTCCGAGGTTAGGGTTTACCGCTATTGATCAATTGATGCTGGCCCTTTCCCTTTCCTGCTCTTCTGACTTTCCTGAGCAGCCCTGTCCTTTGGATCTCAGAGATACGTTTTAACCTTTATACCCGGAAACTATTCCCCTTGTTTGAATAGTCATCACACGTGTAATTGACTTGGACCTCTTTCAAGTTTCTCACTGCCACAAATCATCTCGCTTAATGTCGGCATCATCTCGTTCTCTTAGCGACTGGCGAGAACTGTTCACTCAAATGTGCAGTTCCACCATTTCTGCTGGTATACACTGTGTTACATTCCAACCCACCCCTGGAACCACGAACCAAGATCGATTTGTCGCCCAAGAATGGGATGTGGGCGGTCGACGATGGAAATTCCTTGCCGTTCTCGATGGTACGGACTTGGTATTCCCATTTCCTTTAGAAGATATTGATAAGAAATCGTATTTGCAAGGGCACGGGGGAAACTTCACGGCTGAATATAGTGCTGCCACACTCCCAGGAAGGATTGAGGAAGAACTGCGCGGGGTCGTTGAGCGATACAAGGGGCGGTCTCAAAAAAGATATACGAAGCGGGTACAAGAGATCTTGAGTCGTCAGATCTACTATTTTGATAAAGGACTCGGTGATGCCATTAAGGAACTCTGCCCCGATCCGTCATTGCTCGACGACGAACAAGCTCGTAATCTCGTGAATGCCAACAAGGATGTGTTTCAAAGGGCGTTATCTGGTTCTACACTTGCAATAGCTCTCCTCGACAATGAACGAAATCACCTATGGGTAGCTGGATTGGGTGATTCCACTGTCGGTGCGCTACCTTCAAGTTGTCTCTGATTGTATATGACTCTTTTCTAATCCGCTGGAAATAGGACTGGCATATATGTCGCCGGAAGGATATGGCGATGGAGAGAGGCTTCTGACCCTCCACAGCACGCACACGCCGTTGGAATACTTCACGATTGTCATGCGTCATCCCACAACAGAGAAAACAACAATCATACAGGACGAACGTCTACTTGGTATTGCCCTACCTACCCGAGGTTCGCTCTACAATTATCTTTTCGAATCCTCCTGACCGTACTGTGCCGCAGGATTGGGCGATTACCCTCTTAAATTCGAGCCAATATACACCAGCAAATTGTTCTTCATGCTACCGTGTGAAAGCGAGGATTTTTTGACCAACATCCAAGCCAACAACAAGACCCCTCCATATGTCATGAACATACCTGACACCCGTTTCATCGATCTCGCTCCCCTTCGGGATCGCAATCCAACTTTGGTATTATTCACAGATGGCGTCGACATTATCGTTGATGGCGAAACTCTCGTGAGTAAAAACGAGTCACGCACCTTAGATCCGGCTGTCGTCGTCGGTAAACTATTAGGCCGCGAAATCGACCCTGGATACGCTCAGGAAACTCTCGGGCACGATGCTGAAGCGAACTGGATGGGTTCCTCTGAGAAGAGGAATCGGGCCACAGAATTACTGGGAAATTTAATGGCAGGCACTTCGAAAGAGACGTTTGCATCCTTTCTGGGGCCGGCGGAGCGCGGGGAATGGGATGACAGCTGGTATTTTGATGATACTACGATTCTTCTCTACGACCTTCAAGAATCTCAGCCATGAGCTTTCTTCTAACGTTTTATATAGTTGCATATTATTGACAGACAATAATAGAAAATGGAGCTTTATACATCGCTGATCATATGTGCACAATACTTCTAGCCACTGGATCTACGAAAAAGATATTTACTAAAAGGACATCCCATCCAGAGAGGGGCCTAAATCTAACTAAATGTCATTCATAGCTTAATTGCGAGCAAATCCACTTACAATCATTAATGTCGGCTTCTGCTCTCCCGAAGAATCTTAGTCACATCTACCATGGCGGGACTCGGGGTCGATGGCATAGATACAACGTTTGCGGGCCTTGAATACAGGGTGGATAATATTCCTGTATTCAAGGTGGTCTGGCTCAAAGGCGGAGGAGATGGGAAATCAACGGCTTGTGGGGTTGCTCCATCAGACGACGCTGTAGTGGCGGGGCTCGTCGGTGCCGTTGAGATGGAATTGTTTGCAGATGATCCTGAGTCGGAGGACCCGGAGCTAGATAAGCTGGAAGATGACCCGTTCGACATGGGTAAGAGGTCGTTGTGGCTGGTTGGTGGCTGGGGCTGATGGATGTGGCTTGTGGAAGGGTCCAGGATCACAGACCCTGAAAACGCAGCCATTTTATAGTATCATGGTTGAGTCATATTTGTCTTCCCTGTAGGTTCATGTCAGCTGCATGGCATGTACGGATCATTTCGCGTTCATGTTCTTCGGCCTGAGATGGGCAAGGGTACAGGGTACATTTGATTGTCCAGGATACGGGCCATTTGGGGTTGCCAGTGCTCTGATCACAGTTGAAAATGGTAGCGAGCCTGATAAGCGAATGCGAATGGTTTCAATGGACGCGGCCAGATAGTGAGTTGATTGAAAAGGTATACCCTGAATGCTAAGCGCCCAAAGTCTTGGTATGGTAAATAGGATCAAACGGGCAGCGGGGTGATATCGCTGTCCATCACGAACATGGTTTTGTTCATGAGGATTGCCGATTTTCCATTCATGATTTAATACATGTATCTCTTCAATTCTGGATGGATCTCGGGCTAGCTAAAGTCATCAGTCATTCAACAGTGATCGCTGGTGCTGACAGTGCCAAATGCTTTGGAAGAACAGTAGAGAAGGTATACACTACCGCCGAGAAAGAGTATCGTTTATAGAGTAGAAGCGAGGTCATAAACAACAATTGTCGTTTCATCAAAGTAAAGCTTCTCACCCCATTCTCCGCGCTCCGTAGGCCCCAGAAACTTGGCGAAAGCTTCTGTTGAAGTCCCCGCCATCAAATTTCCCAGTAATTCGGTGGCCCGGTTTCTGTTTGGGCCCGTCCAATCGACCTCGACGCCGTGCTCGAGTGTCTCCTGGGAATAAGAGTCATCGGCGCGGCTGCCTAAGAGTTTCCCAACAACAAAGGCAGGATCCGATTTATTCAGATCTTCGAAATCCTTATCAACCGTTGTCTCGCCATCTATGATGATATCGACACCGTCCATGAATAGAAGAAGTTTTGGTTTACGATGTCGAAGAGGAGCAAGATCGATGAAGCGAGCATCGGGAACGTTCATGACATATGGTGGCGTTTTGTTGTAATGTTGTGCACCGTCAAGGTAGCGCTGGGTCCTTTCTCCGTGGGCAGCTTGAAGAACAACTTGGTAGAGAAAATAGACGGGAACTTGAGAGCGTGGTCGCCAAGACCTATGAAGATGTGAATAACGGGAAAAAGGTCTTACAGGTTGCGGTATACCTCGAGTAGGAAGCGTAGTGCCTAACAGCCTTTCGTCTTTCATGATAGTATCCTTTTCTGCAATATTCCTCGGGATTATGTGTACTGTGAAGGGTTAGCAGCATTTCTCCTTCTCCTAGTCCTTCTTCGTCCTTAAATGCGAGCACTGAATCATATCAGAAGGTTCAGGACCTTTGAGCGATCGCAAGATGACAACGTACCAACAGTCGGGTCTCCGAGTCAGGCCACCCACACGTTGTCTTGCTCCTCATATAAAAGAGCGACAGACAAAGTTGTGCCAGAGAATGCTCGCAGGAAAATGTCCTGGTCGGCGTCAACTAGAGCCTGAGCTTGTTCATCATCCAGTGACGACGGGTCAGGGCAGGGATTTTTAATAGCGTCGCCGATTTCCACGTCGAAGTGGTATGTCCCACAAAACGAAAGCTTATTTATGCAAGTTATGAGAGTTTCCCGAGACTGATTTTAACATTCTGGGAGCGCTTTACGCAATTCTTTTTCTATCCTTTCCGGGAAATTGACAGCACTGTAATCTGCAATGTATTCTCCTCCATGTCCTTAAAATTCCAATAATAAATTAGTTGCGTATTCAAAACGTGGCGCAACGGAGCGTACCATCGAGAACAGCGAGGAACTTCCACGTCCGGCCTTCTATGAGCCATTTTCCCACAACGAACCGGTCTCCATTCGTAGTCCCAGGAGTAGGCTGAAAGGTGACGGAGTGAACCCCAGCGGTGATACTAGAGTTACATATCGCGTGAATAGATCCCGCCAGTCTCTGAGAGAACGAGTCGACATGGCTAGTTACTGTGGGGGGTGGCGCAATAAGATACGTCAAGCTTTCTGTCAGTGAATTTTTGTGTGCATTGCTCAGCAATTGACATCTGCGCGTCGAAGCTGAGAGTACAAGGTTGGACCAAGTTAAAAGCTACAGCTCTGAAGCATGTGGCCGCCAACAACCTGAAGGATATAATCAGCATCATGGTTGATGGGCCAGTCTACGGCGAACACCGACCCTCCTTGATTGGCCCAAAAAACGTTATCAAGTCAGGATCTTCGGGCCGAAGGCTCAGCGCTCCAGGAGCACGCCACGACCAACGACTCCGGACTTCGTTTTAATCTTCAATTATTCTATTTTATCCATATTGACGCGATAATTTTCTACCAAGATACGAGTCTGATACATGATGGCACATGGCAAATATTCAAAAGCTTTCTTGCCGCGCCCAAAGGTAATAATGCCCATCACCTCATCTTGTCGTTTCTCATCAACCTCTTATCGTACATCCTGATTCTTAAGACATGGCTTCAGGGCACTGGCTGAAAAACACGACACCGGTATTCTTTTATAAGCACGAAGATTGGATCGTCCCTAACTATTTGCAGGGCAATCACGGGGATTCTCGGTCCTGGTAATTTAACTTTTTTAATATCGATCAGAGCGGCCAGGTACCTCTGTACGAACCTGTTAATTCCGATAAGAATATCTATCGACGGACAGACATGTTCTGAGTCAACTTGGACAGATGAAATACAAGGGCGATTATTTGCGAGTTGCCGGTACGAATTCGCGTCTTCTTTCCTCCGATATCCATCCGCTGAATAATTCTTTCAGATGAACTGTTTTATTGACGGGACGGTCGTCCTTTCAAGTCTTGATTGACAAGTCCGCAGATTTTGAATCCTGCACCGTGTCATTTGCTCCATCTATGAAATCCGAGAGATGAATGGCACATCCCGACAATAGAGCGCTGATGATCCACTGAGTTCTTCATGAATGTCAAGGTCTCGACCTCACTCTCAGGAAACGATATGCGCGCTGTATGTGGGTCTATGGCGTCAGTGATAGCCTGGACGCGAATCTCGGCGACAGCAATCAGCCTATAGCGTCCGACATCAAAGTCTATACTTCGCACTAACCTTAATATTAGGTGGTACGACCTCGCTTACTTTCTCACATAATTACTTACATGTCGTTGGAAACCACAAAGATGACCTGCGAGTCTATCTGGACCACCGAATCATTTGTTAAGGATATTCCTCTCTTCGTAACACTTCTGTGGCGTCACCTAACTCCACTGCCGAAAGAACGACTCAGTCTGGACTATAGTCTACTATTGAAGATCCCCGGGCATTAAAAGTCTAGGCACCGCGTAGCACCCACCGACGATCCGGCGTCCAATTGTTTCGTCTGGATTCAGAGTCGAGGTGAAGGTCTACTCGGTTATAGGGTGGAAGTGTAGATGGCTGCTAAGAAACAGGCTCGTGTCTTTCCTCTTTTGTGACTTCATTTTTCTGTGCTTCTTCCTTGACGGGAATCTCGAGCGCCGAAACAATGTACTCTCGGGGCTAGACATGCCACCTCTGATGTCTCCGGGACCTCCCATGACTCGACTCGACGTATATAAAGGAACGCGCATTGTAAATGCTTTACAGACCAAACCTGCCAGCCATCACAACAAAAAGAAAATGTGCTCATCCTCTGCATACCCATCTTCATCCTCATCCTCCTTCGTCTCCTCATCGTTACGACTTTGCGAGATGAGGCCTGATATTTGCTCTTCGACACTAGTCAACCGAGCCGAGTCTTTGCCTCAATGCTGCCACTGTGGTTGGCGAGGCGCACATGCTCCGGGATGCCCTTTCCAGTAAATGAAGTTCATCCAATAGATTCTTCGCAATGTTATTCGTGGTGCGTTTTACCTCATCTATGCGAAGGCCTTCGTTCATCTGCCTCACATAGAAGCCGCCAATCTCACACCGCGCCACGTCCATAGAATTCATAGATACACATATGCACCACTGTTCCTTGTTTCTTCGCTTTCTTGTTATCATGTATTAGCTAGTCCTACTTTTATTCTCTACTGTACTCTAGGGTATACCAACTATAGATGGGCTAGGTAGATTTTCCTATTACACTATTTGCAGTGACTATACAATCCTGGCCAGCCACTATTCTGATTCGACACCGACTGTCGTTGTGTTAATAAATGGTAGGCGCCATAATCCATGAATTTCCAGAATGGGGGATTCTACGGTAGAGAGTTCATCCTATTTACTTGTGTCTATTCTCGTTCTCGATCAGACCCCATTAGCATGTCATGGACTTGCATACCCGATGGTTTTGATGACGGACGATGTGACTCGAGGTGATATTGATGTCATGGATGGGCAACAATGGTAACTGCATGATGGATGTACTGTGAATAGCTGTAAGCGCGTTGTTTCTCTAGCCATTCTTAGGCCGTTTTTTTGGTTATAGACTAGTCTTCAGGTGGATATCAAGGTGTCGTCCGAGTCGGGCTCATGTTACCGGTAAAGATGCATATCCCGTTACCTCTGGTCTTATCTCAATCCCTTTATTCAGCGAGCGCAGTAGGTGGCGGCTGGCGGAAGACGCATGTCAACTTAGTCCCTGTCTCCATACCAATTAAAAATAGGGTTCATGTCCGTCCCCTAGGCCCTATACCATCTCGGTGCCGAAATGTAGGTGCCTGTAGGTGTCTTTTGTCTTCAATATATCTTCTTTTGTGCATCCACCAGGTCAATCATAACTGCAGTGACTCGATTAGTTCCAGTTCCTTTGCAGGCTTTACTAATTGATCTCTGTGCCGGACTGTATGTTCGATTGTAACTTAGTCGGAGATTCGCAAAATGCGAGAGTCATGTCCCTTGTTGTTGCCACATTCGACGTCTGGATCTGAGTCGTTCAAGCTATTTACGTGTCGGTGTTCTTCGCAGAAAATGCCTATCCACCGGTAAATTCAGTGCAGAGCTTAGTTCCTCCCTGCCTTATCGGCTTGATGATTTCATTATACTGCTATTCCGATACTACTGAATAGGGCGTAAACCCCAGTTGGAAATCAGAATGTATCACAGATTTAGTTGTTTCGTTTCTTTCGGAGATCCACACAGGGAAGACCAACGTCGCAGATTTAGAGCGCCGTTTTATTTGTCGAAACATAATGATTGACAGTCACTCACTCTGACTGTATGAGCTAGTCATGCCAGATGATTAATAATAGTTTAGGGATTGGGATAGCCGAAATGAAAGATGGAATGAAAAATGACAAGCGCAAAGCGGTTACAGCGGGGATTCATGAAAAAAGAGGTGATAAAGAGAAGTCCCCGCATCTGTGGGATACTGAGAAAAATGTTTTGGGGCAGGGGCTGCCACACACCGCGCCCGAGACCGAATGTCTGCTGCCCCGGGTCAAACTCCCTATTGACGGGCCCGGCGGCATGTAAATGTCACCGTCGGAACGTAAATCGACGGAAGTGACTGGTGTCAGCTGAGCATTATTGGAAGACAGAGAACCCGAATTCTAGCACAGGTACAATGGGTCTTGGTCCTACTAGCAAGGGCTGGAAAAAGAAATCGGTAGTGAGGAGACATCTTGGGGAGATTCTAAGTGGCGTTTTCAAGCTTCTAGGTTCAATTGTTCTGAAGTTCTGGAAGCGGAAAAGTCTGTGGCAAATCCAGATTGTCGATAATCACAGCGGTTGCTAGCTCCCACAAATAAGAATGGTGGCAACAGTATCGTAGAGTAATTCTGCCGTAAAGGATGGCAGGAGCGGGGGATGATAGGTAACCCGTGACCAGGAGCATGGGGTACAGGCTGAGGATTAGCGGCCTTCCTACGGGAGTGTGGAGACAGGAGATGTGTTCGTCTCCGTAACGGAGTCTTTGTGGCCCGTGCGTTACGCATACGTTCCAGTAGTGCTTGAGAAAATTGATGGTGTGGTACGGAACATAGGCTCTCTAAGATAGTCAGCGATGGGGTAGTATCGTGAACTCTGGGTAGCTAGCGATGCACCACATGTAGTAGGGAAATACTGGACATGGCAGAAAGAGTAGCTATGGAATAGTTGGCGACTGGCGTCCAGCGTTGCTAGCTTGGACATTGATTGAAGTAGCTCAGTGGTAGAGGCGAAGGAAAATCCCGGCCCGAAATCATTTTGTTGGCCAGCCATATGCAAAATAACAAACTCAGAGTTGAATATTTATCCCTTGCATTTCCAATGGAGATGCATCTTTCCACCCAGGGTTCCAGCCTTAGCCATCTCTCGAAGTGTATTTACTGCAGCACTGTCAACTGGTTCTCAATAATGAGTGTATTCAGAGGTTTGTGTTCAATCTTGACAGTCTTGAAATAAGGTAATTCAGCTCCCAGATGGTGGTAAAATGGTTGATTAAGGTTTTTCTGCACCATGATATGCTACACATGAAATATCTGATGTTTTGTTTCATGCTAGACATACCTGGAATAAACAACCCCACCATAGACTATTTCTCTCAGTGACATTATCAAAATCACAAAATACCACCTACCACTTTCTATGAAAGTCATATTTTTAGCTTCTGTTCATCCATTCTCCATCTCTGTCTTCTACAGAATCTAAGCAGTATCAGTGAGATACTTGTTTTCTTGACACCAGCTTGGCTGCTTATTGATAAGTATCAAATCAAACCATTATGTCTCCATTCTCAAAGGCTGATGGAAATAATTTTTTTGTCAGGATTAAACCAATGTCTGACACCAATTAACAGTGTGACTTTGCAGTGCTGGATAGAGCTCCTATATCCTGGCAGTGAGCTGTTCTGTCTGCCCCATTAATGGTATACCAAATTAGAATCATATAATGTGCTGTAATGCCCAAGAGAATTCATTAGAGCCACTTCCAACTGTCACCCATGGCTGGTATCACACAAGTAGGGGAACACTGATATTCATCTATACATTATACTGACACTTATGCTGTACAGTGTTGAAATCAAGAATGATTAAGCATGATCAATTGTACTAAATATAGTATGCCAGACTTGTCATCAATCTGAAAAAGTCTGAAAACTTCAAGATGATCAAAGTACTCAAGTTAGCTCATTGTTGACTGAGCACAGAGACTCTGGGGCAGTGTAGAAACTGACTAGAATACTATAGAAACACATCACTTGTAGTATATAAGTAGCTAGAATTTTTCCAATATGAATGAACTTGTTACAAACTCCAACTACAGTTGTGTAATATAACTCTTCTATACTCATCTACAACTCTTATCTCAATCTCAAACCTCCATACATAGATGGCTGTGAAGAAAGATTTTTACCTCAGATTACAATAATGCCCAATCCTTCTTCTTTAGTGGCCATCAAGTGAACTTTAACACATGATCTCAATTCAGAGACTATAGTATGTTTCTTGTTATCTTCTACTGGGGGCAAAGTCACACCTACTCATAGTTTGATATCATCCCATCAGTGGCAGAGAGGGTTTGGCAATAAGACCAAAACCAATGCTTTATTACTGGAACCATATCTCAGAAAGACACTGATTTAGTATGGATATTTCTGCTCTCCTTTGCTTATATAATAAGGCCAATTTTTTCATTTGAATTCACTCAGTGTTAAAACTATTTTTAGTCTCTTTATCACTGTATTAATATTTATGTATTTTTACTTCTAAATATAGAGAAAATATTCAAAGTTTCTTTTAAGTATTTTTGCAGAAAAAATAATATAAATATCTATAACTTTTCATTATATTTTGTAAATTTTGCATAAAATAGTGTAATTTTTAAAATATTTTTTGTACTTTTCTTAGTGAAAAAACTATTTAAAAAAATTTGCATATTTTCTATGTATTTGTGGATAAAAATACATTAATTTTATCCAGCATATCCACTTTGTAATATTGCATTTCTTCACAAGAACCTCATCTCTGTTTTTCTGCACAATACTTTCAGCATCAATGCTAATGTAAGCATATTTCTGGTGTATCCTCAGCTTCAGACTGATTAAAAAGATCTTAGGATGGTCATTATATCTTAATCTTTTGCAATTTCAGATCTGCTCAAAACATTCTCCTGTCCCATTCCTGAATCACCCTCAACAAGGGATTGAATTGCTGATAGCTCAGAGAACATTTTTAGATCTCTCTCAAAGTAAATATTTGTGAGAATTATCTGTCCACTGCAGTTCTAGTGTCATGATTTTAGCCTCTAAATTATGCTCAGCCAAGGCTTGGTTTGAGGCACTGAAACAATAGCTTGGTTGAGATTTGTTGGGATTTTGCCAGAAAGTTCTAGAAAGGCAATTTAGCATCATGCCAAGAGTTCATGAGTAAGCTCAAGCTCAAGAGAAAGTTGTAATAAATTCTAGACATAAGCTTGGAGAGTATAAATACAAGCTCTGTAGAAGCTGTAGAATAATAAGTTCATTCTTTCTGGCCTTACCAGCCTGGAGTCTACCCTGTGCAACACCCAGGATTTCCAACAAGATTGCTAAGACTTTTTTATACAGTATTTAAGTCAGTCTATCAACCTCTATTCTCTTATTATCATCTTATACATTCTTATTCTCATTCTTCTGCTTTACCTTCAGTTAGTGTCAGACTCTGGCTGTTGCAGTGCATTGTATTTGTGATTGTTTGATTGTCATCTGACTTTGAGACTCTCCTGAACAAATGTTTCATTGACTTTGCTGCCAATGAGGTTCCATACAGCTACAGCAGGATCAGGTCCATCCAGTTTTTTTAGTCTCCTATCAACACTATTCATAATGGTATCAATACCCTGAGTAAAAAAAACCAAAGTTGACTTATATGATCAAAGCTTAGTGAGGTCAATGAAATAGATGTTAGGAAGTTCAGAACATATGATGGTGTCATGTTATAATGCCAAACACTATACCAGTAGTGTCATGGCTGTTGTCATCTTGAGAGCTTGGAGAAGAGTTCCATCAAGAATTCTGGCAGTAGCTTGAGAATGTAATTGCCAAAACCTACAGTGAATACACATAACAAAAATGCAACAGTTGATGCATACCTCAAGTATATGATATGGCTCCTAATAGCAGGCCATTTTCTATTATGGTCTCCATTTTCCATCAATTTCACAGGATACATGATTACAAAACAAGGGAAAATTAAGTTCTTGGCACTAGTTCATACTGAAGAATCATCATATCATCTCTTTGCCCATATTCTGCAGGCCCAAGAAACTTAGCAAATGTTTCTGCTGAAGTCTCAGCTACCAAGTTCCCTAGTAGCTCTACAGCCTGATTTTCATCTGGCCTCATCCAGCTGACTTCAATGTTATGGCTGAGTCTCTTGAGCAAAGGCTTCATTGACCTTGCTGCCAATAAGTGTCCCTATAATGACATCAGGATCAGGTCCATCTGGCTTTTTCATCCTCTGCTTGCCTGGAGTCTCCTCATTCACAATGGCATTGACACCATGGGTATATAGAACCAAGGTTGACTTGTGCAGTCAAAGCTCAGTGAGGTTGATGAAATGGGTGCTGGATGGGTTCAGGACATATGGTGGCATCACATTGTAATATCAAATGCCATTCCAGTAGTGTTGCAGTCATTGTCATCTCAGGAGTTTGAAGAAGAGCTCTGTTGAGAACTCTGATGGGAACTTGGGACTATAGTCACTCAAACCTGTAAGCATGCATGGAACAGTGAATACAGGGATAAGATGTGTCAGTTACTACATACCTCTTGTGTATGGTACCACATCCAACAACTGACCATTTTCCATTATGGTCTCCTTTTCCTCTGAGGGATGCATCATGGCAATAGAAAGATACTCCTTTGGAGTACATGTGCTATGAAGGGTAAGGAGGCCCTCATCATATCCTATCCCATCAGGATCTTCACAGGATATTACTAATTGAACATCAGAACAGCCTGTCTTTGCATAAAGAATAATGACATACCAACAGTTGAATCACCTAGTCCAGCTAACCACATGTTCTCTCACTCCTCATCGATAAGAGCCAGCACCAGCATGGAGCCGGAAAATGCTCGCTGGAGAATCCCTTTGTTAGCGTCGACAAGAGCCACCACTTGCAGGTAGTTCAGAGTGAAGGAGTCTGAGCACAGATTCTTGACAGCGTCGCCTATTGCTTGGTCGAAATCCTCGATCCGTTGTCGCAAGACCTTCTTCACCTTGCTGACGAGAGTATCCCGGGATCGATGTAGGCACTCCTTGACGACTTCGCGCAGTGCCTCCTCGATCAGCCGGGGAAGATTGGCGGCAGCATATTCGGCTGTATGCGCACCACCATGGCCTGGAACATGATTTAGTCAGATAGAGCCAAGGCCACAATCAAAAGGCTCACCATCGAAAACAGCGGGAAATTTCCACCATCTGCCATCGATGAGCCATTCTTGCACGACAAATTGGTCTTCGTTCCTGGCACCGGGAGTTAGCTGGAATGTGACTGAGTGGACGCCGGCAGTCGTTCTGGAACTCCATGCGTGGATAAACAGTTCTCGCCAATCATTGATTGAACGAAAAGACGTTGACATGACTTGTGGGTGGTCGGTAGCTGTAACGACAGAAAAGACGCTTTGTTTGGGTGCTCGAACCTTTATGTCTCTGAAGTCAGAACATAGCTTATTAGAAAGTCAAAGGCTGAAGCTCACCAGAGATTGAAGATCGAAACCCGATAACGTGACGGAATTGGAGAACAATGCGAACTGAGTGACCAACTCGTTGAAATAAAATCGGGGCCCGTGCGGAGAAGTCCGTTCATTTGTGATTGGTTCAACCAAGTTTCTTCGAGCATAATATTACAACGAAATGGAACAGACACAACATTACACAAGAGAGAATCAAGTCCACTTCCTAGACTAGCAATGCGAGGACAGACCTTGATCGCCGAAGCACTTCTTCCAGCTGCTAGACGCTGGGTTAGAATGAACTAATTCCTCTAGCAGAGCGCTCAGTTCCGATATGAAATATTCAATGCGAGAGGAATTTACCTTTGCTTATCCTTCCTGGTTTAGAAAAGAAAATGAAGACTCAAAGTCATTTACAATTCCAACAACTGCAAGAGACGCTCTCTGTTACTTTCGACATCAATGATATACTTATTTGCTCCGCTCATTGCAATTTTCGATGCAGCATTTTCGATAGCCTCACGGGGTCTTGCCATAGATTATTCTTCGGCTCGAACTTTCGACTTAACTGTTCGAAGGCTATGTCAAGGCCAAGGACATAGTTATCAGACCCATTTATCTTCTGACAATCCAACAGCGAAATAACCATGCCTCGGATAGGGGACAAGACCTATGTGCTTGTTGATCAAAATGATCAACGTGATGCGACTGATAATCATTCCTTGACGTCTTGCGTGTATTATGATTCGCCAACGTAGCATTCAGAGAAAGGTACATGGACGTCTCATGCGAGAAGATTAAGACCATCGATACACCTTTAAACTGGAGAGACGTACTGATGTTCTGCGAGGCAAAAATCTCGATGAGTCCTCGCTCTCTCGAGAAAAAGCATGGAACTCACTGGTAAGAGAGAAAGGCATGATCGTGACCAAAAACGTTTTATGTGGAGGGGCGATTTAAAATGGTTCGTAGGACGAAGCGACTATGCACCCAGTCGACTAACAATGGTGCTGAGATCTATGCAAAATACGGCCGGAAGGCCCTAGACGACTCGCCCGCCCGCAATACGCGCGAGTGGGTGGGGTAGTCGGTTGTGGCCTATCAGAAACAGCGACCTGTATGAATGGGAGGAGTTCTTGATCAGCAGAATGGTCAATGAGACCCAGTATCGCGCACGACGCGATGAACCTTCCAACAGAGAATATTTTGGTTCAGCATAGATAGGCTCATAGGAGCTGATAATGATGCCAGGTCACTCATATCCCTTGCCTCAGCCTCACCAGGATCTTCACACAGACAATATCGGTACCTGCTTCCTTCTACGCATACCCACCATCTCCTACCATCTCTATCATGGGTCCCAACTGGATCAGCATCCACATACCTGCATCAGACTACTCTTAGTCCACAACCATTGGCGAAGAGGGGATACTGCAATACCTTGTAAAATGCTGTGCCTCATCCCCAGAAAACAGTGCAGAGTCTAGAGACCGCCGAGCATGTCAGAACGCGCAGGCGTCAAGTCCAGTAGACCATCGCGTATCCAAACATCCATACGATTTGGTTTCACGCTTGCTCTCTGTCCCGAACGATGAGCCTTCTGTTTCTGGGGAATTTTTGCATACGATGGGCCGTTCCTTGATACTCTCGGCGTCTCCTCGGTAGACCGCCATACGACGAAGGTCCCAGGGAAGCGCAGGGTACTCTGACGCACGTCATCGCGCCATACATCATCAGCTAAGATTGCTGTGAGGAAAGATTTTGGGGCTGTATCGATGAAAAGAAGACGCACTGAGGTGCTGGCTCCCGATGGCCAGGGGAGATTCCTGGCTAGCAAGAGGTTAGGATGATAGAAACAATACAGAACTCAGCCATTGAGACTGGCGAACGACGTCGACACTGACGCTTCCGCGGAGCCACTATGACGGCGGTATCTGCATCCTCTTTGGCTGCTGGATATTCCAGCTGGCTCAGAGTGAGCATATCGACTGATGATGAGCGCAGAATTGTTGAGACCGTCCACGTCGAGACAGACTGCAGGTATAGCTGAAAGTTCTCCTTCAGTTCCATGTGCATTTATACTGATAGCGATTTCGTATCACGCCCTCTACGACAACGAGCAAGATATCCCTGTGGTTCACCCTCTTGCTCTTCAAGTAAATCTCAGCAATTGCTTTATACAAAAAAAGAACGGCTGAGAGTGAGCGCTGTTGTCGTGGCAGAAGCAAAGGAAAGAGATCACGGCGGCAAAACCCTCAAATTCACACGCCACAAGCGCGTTCCCGGGCCCCTAACGTCGTTTCATTTCATGCACAAATGATACCAATCTGACCAGTTTTCCCTTTAAATGAATCCTCCAAGAACCGTTGCGACGTCTTGACCGAAATAAGCGTGCGCGTAACCTGGAAAGGCTAATATAAGCCTAAATAGCCACCCTGAACAGATTCACTCACTTGACGGATGTAAATTGTTGCTATCGAAAAGATCAGAAAACTAGCCAACAAACATAAATAAATCCTGCTCACCCCCAGAAGATATCTGGCGCATCTCCGTAGGTCGTCGCGTCTTCGAAACCATAGCAAGTGGGATCATCCAAAATCGCCGTAAACGCAGCGTTCGAGTCCCAGATCCAGGTCGTAACCTAAGTACGTTGACACTCAGCCCTCGATAAATACCCATTTCTGGTACACCTACATCACTATGGTTGGCTTTCAGAGAAGCCACACGAACCGTAAGCTTGCTGTTGAAGCCCTCGATCACAGACTTTTCCAGAGCTTGCGCTGATGTCGACTGAGCAAGCATCTACTTGCACAGAGGATCAATCAATACCGTCCCAAGATGGAACGCGCGAAAAGATTACCAACGGCGAACGATCAACTGGCGGAACGTTCACGAATAAAAAGTTCCTCGCCCCAACATCGCTGGGAGAATATCAGATCAGTAAGCTCTCCATTGAAATATTTATACGAACTACTGTAGTCCAGTCAGATTAAGAGAATAAAAAAGATCTCAGAAAACCGACGCACGAATTGTTCAATAAGTGCAAAATATGCATCCAGTAGCGTATCAGAGAACCTTGTGGGAGCAGCATCTCAGTTAATTTTAAAAACCAGGAAAAATATGCGTACGCATCCCGATCACCTCCAAGGTAATAACTATTCCCAATATCATTAATCCCTATCCAAACCGAAAACAGCGTGTTTGTGCTCTCCCACGGTGGCTCCCTCGTAAAGGCGTAGCTATCCAGAAACTCGTTGACCTGGTCAGTGAGCGACAAGACGGTAGGCTCGTAGGGCGCCACCAGCTCAGCAGAAATCGTAGCACCTAGTATCCCGAGTCAGCCAAGTTCGTAAAAACTATTTAGACTCGGATGCACCTCCGTACGCCAAGTTGTATGTCAGGACAAGAGAGGTGTTATCCACCGTCGTGACGTAGTCCACCCAGTTCTGGCCTCCGGTCGCTGTGTATCCTGGGTACGGAGGATTTCCGAGCGGGTTACCTACAGCTGGCTCCGTCCCATTGGTAATGAAGCCAGTTTGGGTGTACGAGTCGCCGCTGGATTACCGTTCAATTTGCGTATTAGATTTGGAGTAGCACGTACAAGCTGAACCAGTACTTCTGCGCGTTGACTTTTGCTGCCAGGAGGAGGAGGAGGAGATGGGGAAACGTGATGACGACCACGGCCTCTTCGAATTCTTATAAGAAATGTTAAAGATCATCGACCATCGATCATGTGGCGATACTCTTCCCGTGTTTCATCCGGACTGCTAACCGCCTGACTGATAGTTGACTCGTACGTATATCACACCAGTAGTATCCAAACCCCCGATAATCCATCGCTACCGGAATTACGACGATGTTTATCCATCCTTGCCAGGCAGCTGGTCAACATATCAACGAGTGGAGGGTGGGCGAGAAGAAAGGTGCATCGAGGGTGCACATGGTAGATGAAGAAAGAATTCACCTGGAGATTCAGTTGGTGGCAAACCCGGGCCGGTACCATCGGCAGATGAGGTTAGGGTTCGGATGTAGCAGTGGCGCTGCTGGCGCACTGGCAAAGCGAGTTGCCCTTGTGCCATATATTAGTTTCCAAGTTCTCTATCCACAGATGAAATGCTGGCGCCTTTTGCTTCTAATGCAGAAATATTTGAACATAGACTCATGAAGGAAGTGGTATACCATGTTGGAGAATATCCACACAGCAGTACACCCCTTTGATCTTACTTACCTTATATATCTACCACCTCCTGTCTCTACTCAATCACTATAAAGCCTCACCGTGGTTACCTGTGTACCTCAGTTGTTTCTGTTGGAGGATATCCATATGTTTCATCTTATCTTACTTTTGATCACTTGCTTTATTTGCCTTATATATACTTACACCTCCTGTCGTTTCCCAATCACCTATATAGTCCAGCCATTCCTATCTGTATGCCTCAGTCACTTCACCCACGTTGTGCCTGACTGAGGTATGTATATCCCTACTGTGCTTATGACTATGATACTTACATTCATTTGTAGATACTCACATATATTCTTCTGTCAATAGGTACAGTAGACTCAATACAGTCGCTTCACCCACATTGTGCCCGACTGAGATACTCACATATATTCTTCTGTCAATAGGTTATGAGGCCCCATTGCCTATAACTACTCAGTCAAAAAGAATACGCAACGGAATTTCGACTTAACTTACCGCTTGAATTTATACCATACCACTACCCTCACCACTTTACACCACACCCCTAAACGATGTTGTCAATGTCAGGAGTCACTATCCTCCCTGACATGAGTAGCCATTTCAATGGGAAGAACTATGCCTCATGAAAACTCTAACTTACTGAGTTACTGAAGGGAAAAGGCCTATGGGGATACATTGCAGGAACTACTGTCTGTCCTGCCATTCCCACCACCACTACCACAGCCATGGCTACTACCACACCCCTCCCACCAGACCCTACTCCCATATACTCATCCTCTCCCTTGTATGATGAGTGGGTCTTTCATGATCAGCTCACCCACTCAAACATTGTCCTCAACGTTCTCAACCCCATTGGTCTAGGGGTCAAGACTGATGGAATGGCAAAGGAATGCTGGGACTCCATTGCTGCAGAACACGCAAAGAAAATAGATATGGCCCTTTCCGAGGCTGAGGCATTGCTGAATGTGGCGAAGTTTGACAGGAATAGTGATATCAATATCCACATCGCTGACCTGCACATGAAACGACGAGCTGTGAATGACCTTCAAACCACAGCATTGAGTGATCAGGAGTTCAAAGGAATAATTATTCACTCAATAATCCTGACTGATCACTGGATGCCTATCCTCCCAAGTTTATACGGCATGCCAACATCCTCTGATGTGTTTTCCTATCTCCAAACCCATGCCGCCATGCTTCGTGCAGTGGGTAAAGGTCCTGCCAACTCTCAAGCACTTGCGGCTGGAGTCAGAACCTCTGTCGTGGTATGTGGATGTCGCAATCCAGATTGCAAGGCCCATGATAAGACTAGGCACACCACCAAAAATTGTTATTGGCCAGGAGGGGGAAAGGAGAGACAATTTCCTGCCAACTTCAGCCGACCTCACCATGCAAACCAGGCAATCTCGAACACCACAGCCGATACTACAAGGCATTTTGTACTTGCTGTGCATGCTACTACAGTGGAAGCCGATTGTGATAATGATGGCATTGTAATTGAGGATGGCAGCACTGGCGAGAGGATATATGAGTGGAATGGTACCCATTCCTTCTAGCGCTGAGATGAAACAGAGAGCAGCACTATATTGATGTCGAAGGTTGAAGAAGAGACAGACCTTGAAATGCCTCCTCTCACTGACATCGATGACTCTGATGATGAAGACATTGCTGGAGATGATGAGATACCTTCTGTCAAGAGTATAGACACTAGCAAGGCCAATATTAAGAATGTAGGACACTTTATATGTGAGGCTGACCCTGCTACAACAGTCTTTGTCATGACTATATTTGAAGGCCATACCTCAGCCATCACTCTAACCTTTATGGATTCTGATATGAGTGACTACTTCTTCAGGAATCGTGATGACTTCACAGAGTACATGCCAGTAGCTTTCCATACTGGCTCATCTACAGTTGAGGGAAAGGGAATGTTCGAGATCCTGGGCCAGAGTACAGCAATAAAGATCTTCAGACTGAATAGAAGAGATGTTAAGCTCACCTTCAAAAATGCCTTGCATTCACCTTCACTCGCCACAAATCTCATCTCCATAAGTGCCTTAGACAAGGCTGGATTGTCAACTGTGTTCTCTGATGGCTGTGCAGTTGTCCAGGATAAGTCTGGTAAAGAGATCTTTGCTGGGTGAGGCTCGGATGGCATGTATGTGCTGGATGCTGCACCTAGCCCCTAAGCTATGGCATCCTGCTCATCTCCCACTTCGCTGAGTACTTGGCACCATCGTTTTGTCCACATGAGCCCTGCAAAAATCAAGGAGATGGCATCAAAAAGACTGGTGGATGGCTTAGAAATTACCTCAGAGTCTATCCAGAGACACTGCGAGAACTGTATTCTAGCGAGACATGCTCACTGTTCCTTTGATGAGCCCACTGATCCCAACGTTGATCCACTGGAGCTTGTTGCAACAGATATGTGGGGACCATCTTGAATGGCATCACTGAGTGGAAAGACTTATATGATGATATTCATCGATAGTGGTACATCATTCAAGGCAGAGGAATTCCTGGCAGACAAAGCAGATGATACTACTGTGGCTGCTTTTGACAGATACAGGTGCATGGCTGAGACTCAGACTGGCTGAAAGCTTAAGCATATATGTGCTGATCATGCTTTTGCAGGGGTAAAGTGGAAACAATATTGCGAGGAGCATGGGATCATCCTGGAATTAACTGCACCCCACTCATCAGCCCAGAATGGATTAGCTGAACATGCCCTACGCACCACCATGGAGGATACAAGAGCTCTACTAAGTGACTCTGGCCTCGCCGACCACTACTGGGCTGAGGCTGCCTCTATGTCAATCTTCACGTGAAATCTTGTTCCTTCGAGTTGCCATCCTGGAGTGGTACCAGCAGAGGGTTTCTCGAAGTGACGACAGAATGTGAGATTTTTACAAGTGTTTGGATCCACTTGCTGGGCAAAGAAACCTATAGCTGGTGGGGTTTTAGTAGATGGCAGAAGCAAACTCAATGATCAATCAAAGAAATGCACTTTTCTGGGATACTCAGGGTCCAATTACCATGTTGTTAGACTCAAACCCCATGTGACTATTAACATGTGATGATAAACCGATTGAACCTCGCACTTCGGGTTAAACAATCAGAGTCCACCGAATGTCAATGATGTCGATGTGGGTCAAGGCTCGCAAGTAGTAAGAGCTCGAGAGTAGTTTGGTGAAGATAAACTTTAGTTCGAGACTGGAGTATTACAGCGACGACTGCTCTACTTATATACTGTTTTGTTATCTAGCTGTTACTGCTGCGGTTACCAATCTCTCCACAAAAACTATTGTCCTGCTGTGTGCTGTTACTGCTGCGCCGCAGTTGAGAAACAAAAGGAGCATTGTCTCTCTCTTCACAGCACACAGCAGCACAGTATGACCAGGACTGACTTGGATTGCTGACTAAGCTTTCCCACAGTCCCAACTGGGTTGCTGAGCTAAGTGTTCCCACGGTTCTAAGTGCTGGCCTAAGTGCCCTGACTAAGCAAAGATAGGGGTCATTTCCGGGAAAAAGAAAAAGAAAATGGAAAAATCGTAACACATGTACTTGATCAATCGGGACATGTGTTTGTGTCTTGTGATGTCATCTTTGATGAAGGACCAGTGCACTGAAGTGTGAGTGTAGGAGAGATGGAGGACGAATCTGCACTCACCACTTCTACTCATACCGAGATGCCTATGCCAACTGAGCCAACCGAGCAAATGCCAGATGCTCCCACAGAACCAACTCTTCACTGATCAATGCACTTAATGCGTCTCAGTGCTGATGCTGCCGAATCTCTGATGTCAAAGCAACGAGAGGCTGAGACTCATACAAGTGAAAATGACTGGGCAACCAACAGCAAACAGCCACATGCTTCAATGGCTTCTGGTAATCCACCTGATCCATACATCTCATGAAATCATCAAGATGCACTGCGTGTTGATGAAGAGCGATAGAAGGCAGCTATGGATGTGGAATACCAAATGCATATGATGAAGCATACGTGAGACCTAGTCGACAGACCGGTAGGTGTGAACATGATGGATTGTAAATGGGTCTATGGTATGAAATGGAATGGCGATGGTAACTGGATCAGAGACAAGGTGAGGCTCGTTGGAAAGGGCTATACTCAACAGTATGGACTCGACTATAATGACACTTGGGCTGTGGTGATCCATCTTGAATCTATACAGATGTCGGCTGCTGTTGCAGCAAAGCTCGATCTTGTCCTATGGCAAGTGGACTTTGTTTTGGCATACTTGAATAGTGAGACAAAAGAAGACATCTATATACGTCAGCTCCCAGGGTATATAGTCGAAGGACAAGAGGATAAGATGTGCAAACTTGTCCATACTATTTATAGGACTATGCAGGGTGGTCATGATTGGTTTGAGACACTTGGGAAAACCTACGAAGACCTTGAATATCATGCATCGAAGGCAGACCCATGTGTATGCACCATTGGCAAGCCTGGAGATGAGTATACCATCACAGACACTTACACTGACGATGTGTGGGAAGCATCGTCGACTACAGAGGAGGTGAGCTGACGGAAGAAGGAATTAGAGGAGAAATGGGAGCTCACCGATATGGGAGAGAACCATTATTTTCTGGGGATGAAGATTGAACAAGACCTTGAGGCTGGCACCATCATCTTCTCGCAGCATCCATATTGGGAGAATGTATTTTTGGATTTTAACCTTGGATACGTATGATCACGGACCACCCTCCTACCTGTTGGAATCGTACTCGACATGTCACAGTCTCCGAATACCCAAGCAGAGAAGGACGCTATGGAAAGATTCCCATACTGACGACTGCTAGGCTGCGTTATGTGGGGACAGCTTGCAACTTGTTCCGACTTGTGCTTTCCTGTGAGCCTGCTCACTCGCTTCCAGTCTAACCCAGGAATAGAGCACTGAAAAGCATTAATACATGTCCTTGGGTATATAAAAGAGACAATAGACCTTGGTATCTCCTTCTCGTGTGAGCAGCTGTTAACACCTGTTGGATTTGTAGATGCGGACTATGAGGGTTGTAGGGACATGACTTGTTCGATGTCTGGCTACGTCTTCACTATGGCGGGTGGTCCGATTTGCTAGAGCTCAAAGCATCAGGCTACCATCACCTTGTCCATTGTTGAGGCTGAATACATTTCTCTTATTCATATGGTGCAACAGATGATGTGGATATTGTCTTAGATGGATGAGGTCCAACTACCTCAGCCTTGCCCTGGTGTATTGTATGGTGACAACCAGGGTGCTGTAGCATTAACAACAAACACATGGTCCCATCAGAAAGTCAAGCATATCTGCATTCGAGAGCATTTCATTAGAGAGCTCATGAAGGATGGTGAATTATATGTCAAGTTTGTTCAAGGGAATGCAAACCCTGCAGATATGTTCACCAAGCCCTTGCCTCATGATACGCACAATAGTTACCTCGAGATGCTCAACATTATCCCAGTAGATTGAATGGATATGGGAGAGTGTTGGAGGATATCCATATGTTTCATCTTATCTTACTTTTGATCACTTGCTCTATTTGCCTTATATATACTTACACCTCCTGTCGTTTCCTGATCATCTATATAGTCCAGCCATTCCTATCTGTATGCCTCAGTCGCTTCACCCACGTTGTGTCTGACTGAGGTATGTATATCCCTACTGTGCTTATGACTATGATACTTACATTCGTTCATAGATACTCACATATATTCTTCTGTCAATAGGTATAGTAGACTCAATACAGTCGCTTCACCCATGTTGTGTCCGACTGAGATACTCACATATATTCTTCTGTTAATAGTTTCGCTATTGTTGCACCCTACTGAGGTACATATACCTTACAGTGTTTGCTTATCATATTACTCACTCTCATTTACAGTACTTACATATATTCTTCTGTTATTATACCAGGATAGGCACTAATTGCCCTGATATTTTGCTGATATTTACTTCTACCAGGTATGTTGATGACTCGGAGCAATTGTACATGCTCCAACTTGACTATGTGTGCTCGTTACTGAATGCAGGGCTGTTGTGGTCTACCTTTATTATGCACCCTCTTATCGTTTATGGAGGACTTATGGAACGTGTTAAACATGCTAAAAACAGCTCTACGCGCCAGATTTACTACTGGTTCGGTATATGGAAATTGGTGTTGCGGCTTGGTGTTGTCCTGACCAACAGGCAGGCATCTAATTTGACACAAAAAGGACATCTTTCAACAATTCGGAGTATATTCCTTTCGGTATCTCTATTAGCAAATGACAAGTTCAATCAACCAGACTGGCCACGACGGTTCTATGGTAGGTGTGTTCATCCTTCCCTACTTGTGTGTGTGCCTGTTCTCAGCCCATTGACATATCAGGACTTGCATTTCTGATGGTCTCTACAACTCAGACTCAGATGGGCATTGCCTCTTAAGGCTCATGGCACAACATATACTCCAACTGAGTACTACTTCTTCACCCCACCACGGACCATGAACACAGGCAAAACGCAGACATGGAATACAGGCAAAACAGGTGATTACTGACTATCTTTCTACCCACTCGAGGTTTGTCAATTGTAGCTTATGCCTAAAGACACAACATTTTTCCCCAAGTCTTGACCTGCCTTGCTTCAAGAATATTTGCCACCATTGGCAGGGCTGTACAGATGATTATCTAGATTTGGACTCAAATCGTTGGGCTGATAAATTTCCTGAAAGTGCATGCATGGTCCTAGGGTCGAAGAAATGCATGATCTTAACCCACTGCAGGTCCTGTAGATAATAGATCATAATTATGGAACACCTGTTATCTCATCTCCACTTCGTCTGCCATCTGACTCCATGCTCTTCTCTAAGTCTAATCTCAAGCAAAAAGAGTCCATTTGAGTGTCACCTGGGTTGATTGCATGATTCCTGAACCGAAGCGATGACATGGTGCTTCCTCCGCTCTGGGACTTGTAATTATAGGTATAATTCCCTTAAACTATTAAAGTCAAAATGGTAAGCCTGAAATAGATACTAGAATGCAATTACCCTCATCTTGTCAGCTACCAAGAATAAATAATCCCTGACTGGGTTGTTGTTGCAAACTTCAAACACCAAGAGAATAACTATTAATGCAGAGTAAAGAGTAGCAGAGTCTACGATGACCTCTATAATTCTGCGATATGTGCGGAACCCTTCCATGATGCTGCTGACTTTGAGGATGCGGTAAATAATGAAAATCATGCACCATAGTAGGGTAGCCAATATGAGTGAAGTGTAAAGCACAGCCCAGTCGACGGAGTTCAGCATGTAAAGATCCGATGGATCTGGTACCTTGTAGAAAACATTATTGTAGAGTATAATTCTTCTACTGACTAGATGTGCAGAGATGAGTTGCAGGTAATAGATTTATCCAAATCCTATGTGACAGACTTACTGAGCGCCAAAGTAGTAAAGAAAGAAAACATCATGCCAAAGTGGCATCTGCCAGGAGAGTGCTCAAAGCAGCATCAATATTCTCTATCAACATCATTGGCATGGATTCATGCAAGTAGGCATCGTATGTCGTCCAGAAGTTTTGCCCACATGCAATGAAATATTGGCTACACTGCATCCACAAGCAGTAAAGGTCAAAAGTTGTCACAGCATATAAGAGTAGGATGATGGCAATGAAGAAGCATGGCCTATGAGAATTTCTGTAGATTTTGCCCGAAACTAGACAGAATTTCAACTTGTTAGAAAGGAACAACATTAGTAACTTAGAGTAACTCATGAACCAAGCGTCCACATCATTACAACCACTACTCCTGTGTAAAATCCTTGGAACGGCTTGAGTCATGGATAGTTAACTGAAGCAGACTGACTCTCTGACCATGTAACAATGCATACATGACCGTTTCGTTCAATGCTCTATCCAGAAATAGGCAGATGTCCTTGACCTCGCTGTTGGTTAATTCCGGGATAGTAGTCTCAGTACTATCGATTCTGGAGAACATTGAGCCTCAAAAGAAGAGCAGAGATGGACTTTGGCACCTGATCTGACTGAGCAGTCAGTGTTTTATGTAGAACAAATCCAGTACAATATTATCTTGAAACCATCATTACCAAAGATTGCAGTGTTGGTGTAACATACTTATAGTACGGTGACCACAAAACACCTTGATAATCTTGATTCCTGTTGTCTGAGTTCTCTTGGAAATAAGGGATACAGGTAGAAGTGATTTGTTGGTGGCATGATGATTCATATATGGGATGGTAGTCAAGCCCAGGGCTTTCTCTATCACACTCCAGTGCTTGGTATCAGATCAGAAGATACTATTTTGATGATCTAATTGTGGCATGCTTCAGTGAGATCAAAATATTGAGGTGCTCAGGAAAGCATTGTGAAGTAGAAGGCTTTAAGCTAGAGTTTGTAGCTTAGAAAACTGAGATGTGGTCCCAAAAGTCAGAGTCTATGGCAGTGCATGATGTGACCATGTGTTAGGATCCATGTCAAGCACTCTACATCCCATGATCATGATCAGTATTTTTCAAAGTAATTTCAAAGTCTTCATGCTTTTGCCTATGACTAAAACTGTATTTCCAATGACAACATTGACTGGGCTGCTGTTGCACTATTTGCAAAGGCTGTTAGGCTCATACTGTTGCACTCATAAGCTAGGGGTTAGTAATTATTGCTCTGATACATGCAGCTAGCTTCTCTTTCACTTTACCTGGCTGCTGAAATTGTGTACACAGACTATTATATATGTGATGACTGTCAATAAAAATCAAGCAACCCATACATCCAAAATCAGTCTGGTGATGGTGAGAACACATTAATTTTGGATCAGGCTCTCACCATATCATCAAGACACATGCATTTTAGAACTACAACAAAAAGGATGTCCTATCAATTCCACAGGATACATGATTACAAAACAAGGGAAAATTAAGTCCTTGACACTAGTTCATACTGAAGAATCATCATATCATCCCTTTGCCCATGATCTCCAGGCCCAAGAAACTTAGCAAATGTTTCTGCTGAAGTCCCAGCTACCAAGTTCCCTAGTAACTCTACAGCCTGGTTTTCATCTGGCCCCATCCAGCCAACTTCAACACTATGGCCAAGAGTCTCTTGAGCAAAGGCATCATCAACCTTGCTGCCAACGAGTCTCCCCACAATGACAGAAGGATCAGGTCCATTCAGCTTTTTGACCCTCTGACCGACTGTAGCTTCACCATCCACAATAGCATCGACACCATGGGTATATAGAATCAGAGTTGACTTGTGCAGTTGAAGCTCAGTGAGGTTGATGAAATGGGTGCTGGGCGAGTTCAGGACATATGGCGGCATCACATTGTAATACCGAATGCCATCCTGGTAGCATTGCAGTCATTGTCCTCTCAGGAGTTTGAAGAAGAGCTCTGTTGAGAACTCTGATGGGAACTTGGGACTATAGTCACTCAAACCTGTAAGCATGCATGGAACAGTGAATACAGGGATAAGATGTGTCAGTTGCTACATACCTCTTGTGTATGGTACCACATCCAACAACTGACCATTTTCCATTATGGTCTCCTTTTCCTCTGAGGGATGCATCATGGCAATAGAAAGATACTCCTTTGGAGTACATGTGCTATGAAGGGTAAGGAGGCCCTCATCATATCCTATCCCATCAGGATCTTCACAGGATATTACTAATTGAACATCAGAACAGCCTGTCTTTGCATAAAGAATAATGACATACCAACAGTTGAATCACCTAGTCCAGCTAACCACATGTTCTCTTGCTCCTCATCGATAAGAGCCAGTGCCAGCATGGAGCCGGAAAATGCTCGCTGGAGAATCCCTTTGTTAGCGTCGACAAGTGTCACTGCTTCCGGGTAGTTTAAAGTGAAGGGGTCAGAGCACAGATTCTTGACCGCTTCGCCTATCTCTTCGTCGAATTCCTCAATCCGTTGTCGCAAGACCTTCTTCACCTTGCTGACGAGGGTATCCCGGGATCGATGTAGGCAGTCCTTGACGACTTCGCGCGGTGCCTCCTTGATCAGCCGGGGAAGATTGGCGGCAGCATAATCGGCTATATGCGCACCACCATGGCCTGGAATTCATAGTTTAGTCAGATAGAGCAAAGGCCACAATCAAAAGGCTTACCATCGAAGACAGCGAGAAATTTCCACCGTCTGCCATCGATGAGCCATTCTTGCACGACAAATCGGTCTTCGTTCCTGGCACCGGGAGTTAGCTGGAATGTGACTGAGTGGACGCCGGCAGTCATTCTGGAACTCCATGCGTGGATAAACAGCTCCCGCCAATGTGTGATGGAACGAGCAGACGACGACATGACTGGTGGATGATCGGTGGCGGAAAAGAAATTTCGCCCGTAGATTTCTCCAGTCAGAATACAGCTTATTAAGATGTCAGTGGTCGTAGCTCACCGCAGAATGAGGATAGAAAAGTGGTAATGTGGCGGAACTGGAGAACAATGCAAGACCGGTGGCAAAGTAGTTGAAATGTCAGGGTCCGTGCGGAGAAGTCCGTTCATTCGTGATTGGTCTGACCAAGCTTCGTCCTGCACAATTCTGCAATTCAACAGGTCAATCACAGCGTCAAGCAACAGCGGATCCAGTCCACTTCCTTCACTAACAGTGATGTGCCCACCGAAGACACCGAATATTGATTGCCGATAGAGATTTTCTCACAGCGGACCAGAAACTGGGTCAAGATGAACTGATTCTAGAGTGCTCAGTCCGGGCAGGAGATATTGAACAAGGGAAGAATTTACCTTTCAATTACCTTCTGGTTTGCCAGATGTTCGGAAAGAAACCAAAGATTCGAGGTCATTTACAATTCCAGATACTGCAAAAGACGCTCCGTCACTTCCGACCTCAATGGTATGCTTGCTTTGCTCCGCTCGTTACAATTTTCAATGTAGCATCGTCGATCGCTTCGCGGGATCTTGCACCAGAGTATTCTTGTGCTCGAAGGTTCGACTTGGAGAGAGATGACCATTTGAGGGTTATGTCAAGGTCGAGGACCCACACATTCCTCTGACAGCCCGAAAAGCGAAATAACCCTGTCTCGGATACGGGACTGGACCTACGTGCTTATGAGTATGGTCTCAATGATCAAGGGGACGTGACTGATACTCGTACCTTGATGCCTTGCATGTATTAGGACTCACTAACGTAGTCTTGAGACAAAAGATCATGGAGGCCTCGTAAAGGCAGACAGATGTGCTGGAGTTCTAATGACGAGGTCTTGGTGAGTAGAGCATTCTTTAGTGCAGCGAAATCAAGCTCATTGGAGACAAAGAAAGGTATTACTATGACTGAGCGAGTTGTAATGTGGAGGAGCGCGATATATGATGATTTGGTTTCTGCTACGAATTCTCTACGGTCCGTCTGACGCTGACATCAGTACCGATGGGAGGACCACTTGTTCAGCAAAAGGGTTGATGAGATCTGGCGTCGCGTCGCGCGCGATGAACAAAACCAAAATAGAATCACTTGATTCTTTATGGGTTGGCTCATCGGGTTCGATGACAACAGCACCAGACCACTCATACTCTCAGCCTTGCTGGGAATACAGATGCAGGTGATATCCATATCCACCATCTTCTCCTGTGCTTTACCCACCATCCCCATCATAGGTCCCAGCTGCATGACATCCCTGATCGTCGTCTTTTGTGTGGTCACCTGTGCCATACTTCTCTCAGTCTATATTCGTTCCTAGAGGGACAGGGGAATACCTTGTAAAATGCGAGATGTCATTGCTAGAAAACCATGGTGAACATGTCAGAACATGATGCACAGTCCCTCAGCATGCCAATACTTCACAATCAGTCGTTCATGGATCTATCTGTTTCGGCTTGATACCTGCCCTCCATCCAGAACGATGGGCCTTCTATTTTAGAGGAGTTCCCAAATGACACGTTGTTCCCCGGTACTCTTGGTGGTTCTTGTTGACTCGGCTCGGCAATACGATTTAGGAAGATCCCGGAGAAATGCAAGGTACTCTAGTGCATACCGTTCAGGTTGCGCTATGCATCATCAGCTAGGAGGGTTGTTAGGAAGGGGTCCTGGGGCTGTATTGATGAACAGACGCACCTACACACTGGCACTGTCGACCCGGGAGAGCTTCCTGTCTAGCAAGAGGTCCGAATGATAGCGACCATACGGCGCTCAGCCCACTGGGACTAACGAACGACGACGAAGATGACGACACTACGACGTTCCCACCTCACCGCTAGGTCCGGCACAATCGGTAACTATCCTCGGTCGCTCGCCTTGTTCGATAAATACCCCGACTGAGTATATCGACTGATGATGAGCGTGGGTGGACAATCGGATGGTTGAGCTGGTCACGCACAGTGAAGCTACAGGTATTCCTAAAATTTTTCTTCAGCTCCGTGTGCGATGGAAACGGGCTCGTATCCGTACCCTTCCAATGCCTTTTCGGAGTCCCGTCGGTACATATGGGTCCGTCCTTCCAAGGCGCTCATCAAGGAAATTCCGGTTGTTCTTCCGAGAAATCGTGGGCGTCAGTTGATATAAAAGGAGGACGGGGTTAGGAGTGAGCGCCGTCGTCATAATGAAAGAAAAGGAGAGAGGGATGGCGACGAACTCGATGGGCCCACCCGATATCCGAGTCGTCACATTCCGAGTCACAGCCTCTTTCCTTCCTTGCCCCTCAACGTCCATGCAGCCCTCCACATAACAACGTTCCTCTTTTCGTCGTTGTGCCTCTCTTTCCAGGTCCTTTACCTCTCCAGACGTCGAAGAAGGGAAAGAGTGGGAACAGGCACAGGAAATGGTTCTGTTTTCCCCTCTTTCTCGTACTGCTTCGCTAACTATCAACAGCAGCATGCACGTTCCCTTTCCTCGTTCCTTGGTCTGTCTGTAATGGCGCCTAACATACGGACTGCAAAGCGCAAAATTCAGGGTTGGTTAACCTGTTGATTTGGGATGGCGAGCGTGCGTCGTCCTCACTGCTTTACTATCCATTCAATATTGACACTGGCGCCCAGGATCTGAGCTATTCATTCTGTCAATGTGGCACAACGTTCTCAGCATGGACGACGAAGTCTCCGCATGAACTGACCTAGTCAGCGCCACTCCCACCGGAAATTCAGATTCTCTGTCAGCGCACGGCGTGTCTGCAAAGCGGATATATGCGTTTGGAAGGACAGACTGGGACTCATATATACGCTCTTCGTATGGTTTTTATAAGGGCGAGGGTGCCGCAGTATCCTCAGTGATTCCCTGTCATCAATAACAAGACCAGTTCTTTATGCGACCGCATCGTTCAATAACGGAAAAACCTATCTATGACAAATGTACCATTGACTTCCAGTGCGCCGATGTGAATGAGGTTCCATTATTCGGTTCTCAGCCATCATGTGGGGAAACCCATTCAATCGCTTTGAACGTATTCTAGACAATATCACCATCCTTTCAAATGAATGCTTTCCTGAAGATATCTTCACCGTAAGACCCCAGTACGCACTGCCTCGCGCCGGCATCAGTGCTATCAATTCGCCCTCGAGGTCGACGACTTCCTAGAGATCAAGCCTCCGTACACTTTGGGCATGTATCGAATGAGACACGGTAGATAACCAGTCGAGGGACAGATTCTTTAACTCGCACAACCTGTGTTGTACTCGAAGGCTGTGCGGGATCATTGCCATGAGAAGAGGCTCTCTGTCTATACCACCCATGATTCGCCTATGTAAATCATGTACCTTTCATGTCCTGCCCACTTTCTTCCCATATTATCCTTACGAAAGAGGAAGAAATTTTCATCAGTTGCTTGAAAATCAGAGATAGTTGCAAAGATCGTTGCGCCAAGGAAGGGTTCGTGGTGCATCTGTCTGAGCACGCCTGTATGGGTTCGACTCCCACCCAGATATGGATCCGGAGAATACCATCATGCTCAAATCTTATTTCGTTTTCGAAACCATGCAGGGAGGATCTCAGAGTTGTTCCGTTGCTCTCTTTGGCACCGGAAAGATGAGTACGAGACAAGGGACAAAAATTTAATGTCTAAAAGCGAAATGAATTTCCATTTGCAAGGAACCAGCCTCAATCGTGTTACTCAGAAACATATCATCGCGTATACTAGCCAAATACGAATAATCCATCATCGCCTCGGAAGTTGTCTATAGAACAGTTTTAAGCGATCCAGTTGTAGTATGAGCATGAAAATACGCACCTTGATGGCTTTCGGTATGGAATACAGCCGTCTCCGCTGCAGCGTCGATTTTGAGCCGAAAAGAAAAACGACGAATGACAGTAGTTGGCCGAATTTCAGGTCACCGGACCGGTCGATCCTCTCTGGCGCGGCGTTGTCCGTGTCCTTTCTACGAGGATAAATCATGCAGATGAAGCTCTATCGCGACCGAATTCATTCCTTTATCGGTCGCTCGTGCTCTCCGGAATTAAGATATTACGACGCCGCAAGCCTACGAGAGGTTCATGGCAAGCGTTGACGTGAAGCGGATAGTTCGAGAGCTTTGATCGTGTATATTCATTCACCCATGCAACTTCCAATTCTGTGACCCTGTCCTATGTTTTTAGAAACATATATGTATATCTCAGTTTCTCTTTGCGTACTCATGCGTATTTCTCATGACATCAAAGTCAATACTTAGGTCGCACCATTGCTAACCTCATCAAGTGCTACGACCTCCCTTGTTTACGCGTGCAATCTCTTACAAACAATTTGCAAGTCACTCGAAACCATCAGAACGAGCTGCGAGTCTCCGGAAATACCATCCCATTTCTTGGGGACGTTCCGTTCTCCTGTGTGCGCCGTAGGGTAATGACACTTCTGTGGCGTCACTGCCGAAAGAACGTCTCGCAGTCTGGCCTATAGTCTACTATTCCAGGTCCCCGGGTATTAGAAGCTAGGCATCGCGTAGCACCCGTCGTTCAATCGTTTTCGCCTCGGTCCCGAGTCGAGGTGGATGTCTACTCGCTTAGTGTGGGATGGAAGTACGAAGTAACAAGTTCTCCTTTTTTGCTTATGTTCTTTCCTTGATGTGAATCTCGAGCATCGAAACAATATACTCTCGGGGCTAGACATGACTCCGGGATCCCCATGGCTCGACGTATATAAAGGAATGAGAATTATGACTGACCCTGCCCGCCTTTGCGAAAGAAAATGTGGTCATCCTCGTTCTTACCAGCCTTCGTCTCCTCGTCATTGCAACTTTACGAGGCAATGCGTAGAATTTACTCTTCGATTCCAGTGAAACGTGCGGAATCTTTGCACTAAAAAGAATGTGGATACCATACAACTGATGTCGACGAGATGATGATGCGATATGTGATGTGCTACACGTGTACAGAAATAGGAAATTTGTCTGTCTTGTCTTGTAGAGATGGGGTCTTCGGAATGTACAAATCCAGATAACGATAAGAACAGAGAGATGAAAGAACGGTAGAAATTGATACCACGTATGAGCGATGATTAGGCCTGAGGCAGTCAGTGGTAGAGGTCCAACGGTGGCTCCGTCAGATGACCATGCAAGTCATTCAACGATAATGCCGCTGGGTGCTACTCCGTCATTGGTCAGGCCATATTGTAGTCATATACTGGCTCCGCCGCGGTAACTCAACCTGAACTATCATGCGAAGCAGGGAAAAGGATATATGAAGAAAGCGCTGGAAGTTATCAGGAATCGGGAGTGGGTCGTGGTAAAGTCGGCTGTCGACGGATGGGTCTGCGGGAAGCGAGGCTGTTGAATCGGTGGGTGAATCCGGTATGTAGATAGACTGTAACGGTCCTCAGAATTCAAAGAGAATGACGACGTGAGAGAATAGCTTACATATTTAGACAGGACTTTCTCAAGCGCCCGTCCAAGATCCGACCATTCAAACACTTTGAGGTCTTTCTCAATATTCCGGGGCTTGGGATCAGGGAACTCCATGATGCGCTGGAAGAAGGTGTCTAAACCATGTCTATGTTTGCTGACGGTTGTCGGCTTCAACGCCTCCAAATCGCGCCTTATGCGGTTTTTCTCCTCGACAGGAAAGTCGTCGTTGGCGAGCCTCTCGAGCAGATAAATGATATCCCCGCTGGTGACATAGAATACGAGTTTTTCATCCATGAAAATACAGGAAATGACGGTGTCTTTGTCGCTGTAGTCATCCTGGCGGATAGCTTCGCAAGAAAGAATGAGTTTGCAACCATCTTGGCACTTGTGAAAACGAACGAGCCGACGACACATTGAGACTTCTAAGGGATCCCAACCGATGCACATAGTATCAAGAGGGGTTATGATCTCGAGAATAGGAGTGCAGGGATGGAGGCTGATGTCCTCTGGAGAGCCATAGTTAGTGCGCACGAGGGAATTGGGACGAATGCGGCGTGATGCTGGTCTGCGGTCCGAAATGGTCTGAGAAGGAGCTGACAATGGGTTGCGTATACTGGTGGTAGTATTGGTCGGTCGGGGGAGCACTGGCGCCTGGGAAGCCGCTACTGGCTGCGAAGCTACCCAAGACGCCTGAGAGGCCACGACTGGCGGATTCTGTACGGGAAGATCGGGTTCCTTGTAGGTAAAGTAGCCAAAGAAGACAGAATGGAGAACGATGTTGTGCGAGTCAACTACCTCGACGTTAAGGGGAACCTTCAGATCACGCATTCTGTGCGGAATCCTAGCACGAAGCTGATAACGGTGATATTTTTCAGAAATATTGGAGACTTGAGTGGTGACTGCTGTCCAGCCAATGTTTAGACGTAGATGTATTTGTTCTCGGGTAGGATGGTAGAAGTCAAGTTGGACAAAAATGGGGACACCGGCATTGCCTTCAGAGGGATGGAAGTTAAGGACAGAGAGCATAGGCGAGTATGGGTGGGACATGGCAGTTGGAAAGAAAGAGGGGTGGAAACTGGCAGGAATCATGCTCGCCAAAGTCAACCTCTGCACTCTTTCAAATAGGGGTCTTGACGCTTATTTATTTCGATGTCTGTTCTCACCTCGCGCTAGCGTCGGTCACCGATCGCTATAGCAGATGCCTGAGGTCCATCATACATGAAGACCCACTTTTTGTGCTCGAAATATTGTTTTTTTTTTTTTTTTCATATGTGCCCGATCTATTCAATCCTTTTAATACAGGTAAGATGTTGGCATTCCAGTAAAACACCAAAAAAGCCAGGGTGGAGGCATAGCAGGTGGGAGAAAGGAATACGAGCCGAAAACACCAACTAAACGATGCACCCTTGACTCGGCACCATCACGCCTCCCAATAGGTGCCCTTCTGATATCCCCAGATCCAGATCCACCCCAACACAGAGAAAGCCCGGAACCACAGGGCAATCACCCTCCAAGCCCCGCTTCTCCATATGAAGAGTACATCTTCATGGACAACACTCCCCCACCCAACCACAACAACCAAGCACAAGGACAGGTGATGGAGCAGGCGCAAGAATTTACCTTCCCGGCCAACAGAGGAGATATGTGCTTACAGTCTAGGGTCTCTGTGATGGACTCCCCTCATAGCAACGGGCCAGAATTCGTACCACATGGACCCGAGCAAGAAGGGCTCATGGCACGACTCCACTTGGATGCTTCCCATGTCCTAGATGTAATTCTCTTCCACTGGAGATCGGCCTACTCGATGATCCCAGAAATGCTGAGCACAGCACTCCTCATTTCCCTCGTCCTTGCTCTCATTTTGCAGCCCGTGCAGCCGTTCATTTACCTGCATGTCGGGACATATAAAATTTGGTACCATATAATGTGAGTGTGTGCAACTTCTGTCACGCTTTTCTGTCTAATGGGTCTTTCATAGTTGATCTTGTTTCTTTCACCAATACAACCGTTGACCTGGAATTATTCGCATGGAATATGATGTGTCTCTTGAATCCAGAAGCCTATACATCCTCAACTTTCTCCTGCCACAATGACAGAGAGGCTGTTCCTTCTCTCCGTGGCATACCCCTTGGATCATCAATTACCACCCAGGAGTGATCCTCGACAGGAGATCGAATTCACTGCCGAATTTTTTGACAAAGATTATCATCATGTTCTGAACAATTTCTGGCGAGCAAGGGAGCCACTGTTAATCGATATTGAAATGAACCTAATGAAGATGCAGCGAGTAGAGTACTCTTTACCGATCTATACATATGTACTTGGGCTCTTTCTCCAGTTCATAAGGCGAGTCCCCAGATGCTGAATCAACCTTCTCGACAACATCCCATCTTGCTGCTAGAATTTGCTTGAGTGGCATGTATATTGTGTGAAGAGGTTCACCATGAAATTACTTCTTCACAGGCATAGTGTTACATGTCAGTACTTAAGGTTGTTCATCAGTCCAGCTTCTTTTCCCTTCAACCCCCATTCGTTATGCCATGGTCTATCTTAGTCCTTCATGGGTACATGCATATTTCATTGTGCTTTCTTAGGTCCACTTGGCCAACAACTCTGTGGAAGAGATATGCCCAAAATGCAACCATCTTCAGTAAATATTTTCATTTTCTAATATCAGATCTAAGAGAAACTGCTGTTAACATCATGTGTCTTTAGCTCTGATCTCTTCGAAAAGAGTACAGCAAGGATATAGAATTAGGTTTGTCTGTATAGCTATAAATTTTCTATGCTCACCCATAAAGTATTATCCTAGTTTCTGATGACACTCCCCATATCATCTAATTGGCTGATCTACATGCCAATGCATCACAAACTGAGCAGGAGGCTTTTCATCCCACTGATGGCCAGCCTAGAAGGTGATATGATGTGTATTGTGTCACTAGAGCTATCAGACTGAAAGAATCTCTGAGCATCACAAGAGATACTCTGATGCTCAGAGACACTCTCATGCAAAGGATGTTTGATGTATGTGACCTTCTTTCATCACAAAGACACAGTTGGTTGAACATTTAACACATCCACTGGCAGGGTATATCTGGGTTCAGGTAAATATTAATATGCTCATGGCTAGAGAAAAGTTTGAATGTGTTGCTGTTGTCAGCCAAGGTGCAGCCATGGCAGCCTTTCTTTTGGCATTGGTATGCCAATTGATAGACTCCATTTTTGCCCATGATTCATGACCAGCTTGAAAAACCTCAGTCAGATCCTCATTGACATTTTTGGTCTGCATTGCAGGATACAGCATCACAGATCCCTTAGCCAATCTCATGTTTAACCCCACATGTGCAGTGCCAACACTTCACATCATCAGTAAAAATGATATCATGGTGCTCAAAGAATGAATGAAAGTTCCTTTGGATATATAAGAAAACAAATGTGTCAAGAAGCATGATGGAGGTGAGATGTATGATCTAGGGTTTACAGCACTTTGTTCCATCTAAGACATTATGGAGAAATTTTCTTGTATCATATCTCTTAGATCATCTGGGTGACATGCTATCCCTTGCAAGATGATGGAAGGTATGCATCTAAGATCTCCTATACCAACACAATTTCATGAGTTCTATTGCAGAGGGAGCTTGTGAAATTCTTCCAAGAATGCACTGTATATCTTTAGATCATAGTACTCCATAGAGAAAATGATTTCTTGGAGCTGGTGAATAAACCAAGATGAATACAAACAGGTGATTGGAAGAAGATGGAATGCCAGAGACCATTGAATCCAAGGTGCTATCACAAAATACAAACAGCAGTCCTTACCCACCCACTCTATGACCTTACAAACCCTAACTCAAGCATGTTTCTGTTATATTTGAGACACTGTCTATGGTGTAAAATAAGTAATCACTTTATCTCTACTCTGATGAAGTGCAGGTACTATTGGTACAAGTAGGCATCATTGACATGGTTGAAATCTTTTTGAAGCATCCAGTACAGTGAGACAGAGAGAATCAAGAAGCATGTCTTGTATGCATTGGTCTTTTTTAAATATGTTCATGGAGTTGGGTCTGAAATCTGAGGCAGATTCAGATGTTTCTGACCAAACTGATCATTGATTCTGAATTTGTCTTGGATAGTTGTTCAAGAAGAGGCCATTTTGTCTCTGCTGTTTCCAGTAATCTTTACTACTAATCAGCACCATCACTATTCAGATGAGCAACCACTCACATGATAACTTTAAGCAGATAGAGAGAATCCAACCTAATCTTCACTTCCTTCATTTTCTCATGACTATTCATACAACTACCTCTCTCACTTTGATTCCAATCAGGATGCAGATTTTTTTCTAAACATACTTTTGGAAGAGCACCTCTCTAAAGAACATAGCCCTCTTAAGCTGTCAACAGCAGACTCATTCACTATTTTTGGTGATCCTTCACTATTTCTCTCAAATCTTCTCAGGGCTTTTGGCTCTACAATATCCATCTCACTATAGTAACCCTCAATACCACCATTGTGGGTCAATGTAGCAGATCTCATATCATCATTCTCAGCATGCCTTTTATACCTTTCAGAGCATCTCTCTGATGCATTGCTTTCTACTGATGCAAATGCACAGCCTACTCATCAGGACTTCTTGCTATCTAGCAAGAAGCATAAAAGAATACAGTCTGACTTGCAGATGTCTTCAGCCTCTAACTTGTATGTGAGCTTTTCATGTGATTTATCACTGTCAGAATCTGATGATGACAAATCAGATTCTGGTTTGATCTACCATCCTAGTCCAAGACCTTTGAATTCAATGCCTCAAAGGAGAAGAACATGATCAATCAGATCAATGAAGCACCTTAGCAGAAAAGGTGATAGTAGAGATGAGCTGCAGTTCATTGAAAATCATAGTAAGAAAAGTCATAGAAGAAAAGTCTCTGTGACTTCAGAGTTTCATGAAGTGGTAAGACTGTAGCAATATCTCACAAGATGCTTCTATCTATTCTGTATAGAGTGAAAATAGAGGGTGGTCCCAAAAAAGGTCAAGAAGCCATATCTTTGTATATATGAACAATGTGAACAGAGCTTCATTTGAGGTGAGCATCTGAAAAAACATATCAAGAGTGTGCATTTGGAAGATAGGCATGAGCTTGACCTTTTCACTCTTCAGTTCCAGTGCTCATAGTTCTTTAGCTTATCAATATCCACATGAAGGCTGTAAGAGCACTTTAAGCAGGAAAGACAATATGAAGCAGCATATGAATGTCACTCATTGACCTACTTGTCATTTTTATTCCACATCATTCTTCATCCACAATGCTAACTAGTCAATATTCTCTTTATCTCATCACTCTTTAAATCCATCTGCTCTCTATCACTTATCTATATATTCATTCTGAACTTTAGACATTATATGTATAAGCATTGAATTCTCCATACTTTAGCTGAAAGTTGTACAAGTAACAATTTCTTTGTATCTGCTTTATAATACATGCCACAGATATTCATTATTCACATTCACTTAAAAACAGTTGTGGACATGCAAAATTCTCTCCAATTCAGAGTCTCTGACAAGAGAAATAATTTATTTTCAGAAGGTCTCATCTGCACATATTAAGCCAGCTGCCTGTGATGTCATAAGTCTCACTCTGAGACAATAAAGCATGCCACAAAGTCTGTGTACATCAGATTACCATCCCTCTCAGCCATACCAAACTGCATTTGTGCAGCACTCTTCATTAACTAGCTGTCAAATCTCAATGAACCTGACAGATATATCTATGATGGCAGCAAACTCATTCATGAAAGATGTGGTCCCCAAGATTATGACAGGAGTGAAGAAGAGCCAGTCAGTGATGAGGCTGTTTTTGTTTAGGCTGAACATGGAGAGGTATCCTGTTTCATTCATTTCACAGAATCAGGTGGTCACCCAGAGATATGTCCCATTGGCAGATATCTGGACTTTGTCAGCCCAGCATGTGCTTGAATCCAAGTCTGTATAAGGGTCACACATTAATTTTATAGCTTGTTTAGGCACTAATAGTGTTGGTGCTTATCTGGTCAGAGAAGAGAATATAATACATTGGAGTAAACTGGCTGATGAGTTGTGCAACCTCATTTGCTTTCTGAAACAAATTTGAAATTAGTCTCAAGTCAACAGCATTTTATCCACTTTACCTATAAGATGACAATAAGTATTCATCATTGGAATAGACTGTCAAGTGCCTGAGATTGTTTCCTTCAGCATGCATGTCTAACACTCTTACATCAGTCAGTTCTTTGATTGCAATGTCAACACCAAATGTCCAGATCTTGTTGTCACTGTCATCTCCAGCATAGAGATATGTGCTACTGAAAAGAAGAGCAAGACTGTGGTTTCCAGAGAAATCTGATGTGAAGATATAGTTCTAGATAATGGAAGAGAAGTTGGTTATATAATGGTTCCACAGTCTCAAAAGAGTATTCCTGAATCTGAGAATATAAATGAAAGAATAAGCAGAATTAAAAAACATACTATATAAAGTGTAAGGCTCAACCTTGGAAGAGATGATAAATATAGCTTGAGTGAATGAGTCTGATTAGAGGTAAGGGGTCAGATAGAAACAATGTATGTTTTAAAGTGGTGAGCATACAGTGGCTGTCATGAGAGACAGATGCATTATATGTGATGCTGATACTATTCACCATATTAAAGTATCCATATATGCTGTTGGTTGCTGCATAAAGACTTTTCTGATCATGCTACAGAAATATGAGTGATAAGATAAGAGAATAGCATGAGGTACAAGAGCACCTACACTCAGATTTATCTATAGATGTTCACTAGATGTTATGATATTTGCAGAAAGAGTTAGCAAGTCTCATCATCAAACTCCAGTGCATAAATCACATAAGTGGAGAAGGTTTCAACAAAAAGATGGTGGAGTGCCACTGAAGAGAAACTTGACAACAAGAGAGCTCCTACTTAACTTAGAGGCTTTCTGAATATCATCTGCACTGTAGACCTGATGTTTGAAGGATAACAACTAAACAAAAACTTAGATATTGGTGAAGCACTATCTGATCCAAGGTGTAGACATAGACCAGCATTCCATATATGCATTCTTTGCTCCAGCATCAACCAGACTGATTCAATGGTGAAAAAGAATTCTGTGAACATAATCCTCTGGATCAGTATCACCTTTGTGAGCACCAATCTCACTGTCAACATACATTCAGATTCAGCCATCACAAGAGTCTTTGAAGATACCTAATTTCAGCTTTAACATAGTCTAAAACTATGCTCAAACTCTTTATCTCCAGAAACCTGTGTATATCTTTGCATATGATCTCAAGGGTATTAGTCTTTTCCTTGTCAATAAATGAGAAAGAATTGCTAGTGACAGAGTCATGGAAGTGAATTTATCACCAGATATTGTTGATCAGAATTATTAATTATATTCAAATCACATGAATCCTGATTTGTAGTGGCTGCTCCTGATCATTAATGATCTCACTCTCAACTTTAATGCAGAGAGTTCTCCTTTCTTCACTAAATATTGTTAACAATTGCCTGCAACTACCCAGAGTCACTGCCTCATCTCAACAAATGCTATCTGCCTCTCTCTGTATTCTTTGATGACTCTGTCTTTCTCACCTTGATCCACTAAGAAGAGAGTTGAATCAGATATTGATATGGTGGCTATCACCCTGTTCAGATAGATGATAACTATTCAGGTGCATGATACTCAATAACTGACAAACCAGGATAGAGAGAATATTCAACTGTCTGGCTTGCATATGGCAATGATGTAAATATGCAAGTCTGAACCCTATGTATGACTTTGTGACTAATATTCTATGCAGCAATATGATTCTCAAGATCATGACTGATGTGCATCTAAACAATTTCATCTTCTTACTTTTGTGTTGATATCTGACCAGATGAGGCAATGCAAGCCTCAGAACTCTGTGAGCTTAAGTATATTCAATACCTGTGCTGCTAAAACCCCAGTCATACTGGATACTCACACATTGCCCACCTTACAGACTCATTCTATATCAACAGATCTTATAGAAAATACCTATACATTGTAACTGAAATGGTTCTGTATAATCTTCTCTCTCTGGCAGAGCAATCTTGTGCTAGCTACAGAATCCCAACAAATTACAAAATTTTCTTTTTCAGGCAAATTTATGTGGCTGAAGTCAGCATAATATATGCTCATTCACTCACTGCCATCTATTCAGATTTTGTCTAAACTGTCCCAGTACTTTTTGGTCATTTGAACTCATTTTCTAAATATGAATGATCCTTCTGAGATATGTGACATTTGAATTGATTGAAAAATGTATTCTGCACATATGCAACAAAATTTTCATATAGCTAACATATTTTTGAAACTGTATGTTCTGCTTTCTGATTTGGTTCTGCAATCTGATGTCAGCATATATTGCAAGATGTTTATCTCTACACTTGGAATGCATTATTTGAGCAAAAATTCACTAAGAATAGGTTATTTTCATATTAATGATCTCTATTCTGATAAGATAGTACAGCATAGAGAGAAGCACACTGCTCTCTTATTCATCCCCTCACCATCCTATCAGATAAGCTTGAATGTTCACCCTCAGGTTTACTTTCTCACTATCCTATCAGACTCAGTCTTTTCAGTTACCCTTCCTCCTATCTCTAGTTAGTTAGGATTTTTTCACATTCTCTCATTTCTCTTTTGGACATTGCTTACATTAGAAAGTTTTTCTTTAAATTGACTAGGACTGTACAACTTTGGACATATTTCTCTTCACTTTCTCCACTCATATACTTACTGTATTCACTGGCTCAAACATGTGACACACTGAAATCAATGTTTTCAGGCCCCTCCCTAGAGACATTTTCAGAGGGCTGCTTTTGGAGTCCTAAGTGAGCAACACAATTAGAAAATAATAGACATCTCTACTTCACTTTTCATGCATCTTCTGTGATTTTGTTCTTTCTAGGCAAGTGATATTCTGTTTCCATGATGTTTGTGTTTGAGCATTGTCTGCAAACTGTATCATGATGTGAGAAATGATACACTACATATCCCCAATTGCATTGGACTGGAAGTGTTCATTCTAATAATTCATTGATCTGATTTTTGTTGAAAGCAGGTTGTATAGTACAGCAGAAGCCAGGTCTGGAGTTGAAGGTCAAAAGCTAGAAAGCATTGACCTTCAATCTTTAGTATTAGTAGCCATAATTATATAAGATAAGAGTGACATGGAGAGTGTTCTACTTCAACACTTCCCCTTGACTAAACATGTCTACAGAGATATTGAGACAAGTTTGAGTAGAGTAATTATGTGCCTGAGCTTCTCTCTTCCCAATCTCTTTATTAAGATATCAGCTGGTATTTTGTCAGTTCATAAGTGAACCATATGAATGTGCCCCTTCTCAACTTCATTGCACAGCCAATAGAATCAAAGATTAAGGTGTTTAACCTGGCCATGATGTTTAGAATTCTGAGTGACTGATAGAGCAAGCTTATTGTCAATATAGAGGACTGAAGCATTAGTGAATGAATAGCCAAACTCTGTGAACAAGTTGTGAAGCCAAAGGATTTTCTGATCAGCAGACATAGCTGAAACATATTCTGCCTCTGTCATTAAGAGTGTCACAAATGCCTGAAGACAACTCATTCAGCTAATGGCTTCAGTCTCTATTTTGATAATATAGCTACTTGTGGAACACCCACTATCTTTGTCTCTCCTATGATCTGCATTGCAATAAGTCTTGAAGTCAAAGGCTGGTGAATCTGACTCAGAGTCAGGAGAGTAGACAATGCAATAGTCAACTGTGCCCTTCAGATAGCATAGAAGCCATTTGAGAGCTTCTCAGTGGGCTGTGCCAGGGTTTTTGCTGAATCATGAGAGTATATTCACAGAATAGGCAACATCAGGCTGATAGCAATAGTGAGATATGCCACAGAGCTAAGCACATTCAGATATGGGATTATCTGCATTGTCTCATATTCCTCTAGTGTTTTGAGAGACTGATTTGCTGTAAGTTTTATGTTTGGATCCAAAGGTGTCAGAATAGGGTTGCAGTTGGCCATTCCTACATATTGCAGGATATCTAAGATGTATTGGTGCTGGAAGAGAGAGAGAGTTCAGTTGGCTCAGTCATGCTTGATCTCAATACCAAGAAGATAAGATGTTAAACCCAAGTTCCAAAGCTTGAAGTGCTTCTTAAGATTATTGATGATCTTTGCAACATCATCTGGTGTCTTTATGGCAATAGTTATATCATCAATGAAGACTGAAATGTGTCATGATTTTTGTCTCTAAATCATGACCTGCCAATGCTTAATAAGCAGATGCTTACCAATTCCAACCCTAAGCTCACCTTACAAAAGATGATGAAGACATGATGACACTATGACTATATCTTATTTGTTGATGCACAATAAGATGACAAGGAACAATGTGGTAACCATCACTATCTCACATCTTGAATACAATAGAAACTGTGGCATATGGAAAACTCACCATAGCAATAGTATAGTAGAGCAATAATAACAAATAAAAGTAAGAACACAGTCATTGTTATCCCAGACAATGAGCAGAGAGCATGGAAAGCAGACAATAGTCACCTGTAGGGCATAGGATTCTTTAGACAGTATATAAGGCAGTAGTACACACTGATGTACCTCAGTCCTGAGCTAAGATTTAATACACCTACTACACTCTCTGACTATCTAGTGTGAATACTCTTGCCACAATGGCAGACTATATCTACCAGCCACACCTCTTTATCTCTCTCCATGAAATCCTTATAGCTTATCTCATCATCCTCATCATACTTTTATATTGAAACCAGACCCAGACTCAGCATCTAGAATTGGACCCCAGCAGAAGCAGTACTAGAGATTTGTGAGTGTTAGTGAAAGCCTAACAGAATGATGATATATTCACTGTCCCTCTTATAAACCCAGACACTATGCTTGCATTTCACTTATTCAAAACTCATAGCATTAGTCAATGTTATATGTAGCTCTTTGTGTCATTCTCTCTCAGCTTGCTTTAGTCCATATAGAGACTTAAAGAGGTGTCAGACCTATTCCTTTCTTTTCTTCTCAAAACCTTCTGGTTGCTCTATATACACCTCTTCTGTCAGCTCACCATTGAGAAATGCTGATGAGATGTTAACATTCTATAGCTCTAAATCCTTGAGAGCACCAAGTGCCAGGACAGCTCATAGTGCAGCCTATTTTGGTGTTAGAGAGAAGGTTTCAGTGTAATCAAAACCAGGTCATTATGAGTATCTCTTTACAACTGGCCTTGCTTTATGGCACTCAATTGATCTATCAGCATTGCATTTCACTTTGAATACTCAGTGACTTCTAACTGCCTTTTGATTTGGAGGACATTTCACTAATTCAAAGACATCATTTTCAACAAGTGCCTGTATCTTCTGCATGGTGGCTTCATACCAACTTGCAGCTTCCTCTGGAGGACATTTCATAGCTTCATGGAAGGATCTACATTCACTATCATATGTGGATGTCTTACAAGCTGTTTCTGTCATGCTCTCAAATGCAACTTCCAGTCTTTCCTTTATTGTCAAGTGCTCTATTTTCTGGCTGAAGAAAGCTATGCCTTTAAGAATAGTTTTGTCTTCTATAAAGGCTGTATGTGCTTGATTCTCTGCATTTCTTGTATGATTATCATTGTTGACATTTCAGTGCATTCCACAGCTATAACCAGAGCCAGAATCATATAGACCATCGTCATGTATTCTGTATTCATGTTTGCCTAAGTCTGTTGGAGAAGATGATAATAGTGATAGAGTTAGGTCTGAGAGAGATCTATTAAATAGTGAGCCAGGAGAGGTCATAACATCATGAAGAAGAGGTGATGCTGGAGGTGGTAGACTTAGAGGAGATAAGAGATTCAGTGCTGGAGGATTTTCTGGTGTTGGATAATCATTATTGTTGAGGTCTCTATTGATCAGGCAGTATAGAAGGATCTGATAGATTTGAGAGTGAAGAAAATAGATCACCAAAGGGGTTAATAAGGGTTTTTGTATTTCCTGAAAACATCCACTTATCAAAAACAACATGGCTTGATATAATGAACTTCTTGGTTACAGGTTCTCAGCACTTCCATGCCTTTGTATCTGATGGATATCCAACAAATATGCATTTGGTGGTGTATAGCTGAAGGCCTTGTCACTTGTTCTTTTTGATATAGACATAAGCTAAGCAGCCAAAGATATGCAAGTTAGGGATATTAGATTTCTTCTTATGCTAGCCAGTGTATGGTATTGTTTTAGAAAGTGATGCTGTAGGGCAACAGTTGTGCATATATACAAATGCAAGCACTACTAGTCTCCAGAAGAAGAAAGAGAGACAGGTTTCATAGAGCATAGTAATAGCCCCTTCAGTGATATCATAATTTGCATGTTCTGCAATTCTATTTTGATAAGGCTCATCAGGCTCAGTATAGCATCTTGATATCCCTTTGTCTATACATAACTGATCAAATTCACAACTCATATACTCTCTTTTATCATCATCTTGCTTCTCTAAGATCTTTAGGCTATAGAAATTTTCAGCATAGGCTTTGTAGTGTTTAAATTCAACCAGAGCATCACTTTTGTGCTTTAGCAAGGCAACAGCTCAAAAACATGGAGCATCACATATAAATGTGATCCAGTAGTGGTAACCTTCTAGTGTAGCAACTGGCATGGGTCTCTTAAGATCAGAGAATATAATTGTGAGAGGGTGTGTTAAAAAGAGTGAGGGCTCTTGAGAAATATTATATTGCCTGTGCTTATCCATCAGGCAGAGTTCACAAATTGAGTTGAGACTGGATTGCATATTGTTCATTTCATATTTAAGATAAGCTAATTCTCATATATGTCTCAGACAATGTTTATGCTTCTGTAATAGGTTCATCAATGCTATAGAGTCAGATTAAGTAGACAGATGCTCACAGCATTTAAGATTACTGGCCTTATAGTGTGAGTGATGCCATTAAGATATCCAATATTGTTATCATTGATAGTGGCTGAGAAATAAAGCACTTTGTCTTAAAAAAACTAAACAGATGATCTGACTATATTGATCTTATATTTCTTATGACATATAAGATGAAAGGGTAAAAGCAAGTTATTGCAAAGATCAGATACATGCAGTACATCCTAAAACTTGACAGCCTCACAGACCTCCCCACTCCTCTCTTTAGGCTCAAACATAACTGTCCTTATACCTACTAAATAGATGACTGAGTTGTTCACTAACTGAATTGAAACTATGTGGCATCCAGACATGAAACCAGTCTTGACAATAGCTTATGTGAGATAAAGCATCTGTATCCATATTCCAGTTAGATGATGCTGGAGACAAGAGATCAATACTCACTTGACTGGTGGTCTCTTCTACAATATTTGACTTCTCTGTCTTTACCTCTTCTACCTTCTTGTCTGATTTTATATTCTGATATTTCTGAGCATGCTGCATAGCTTACTCTTTGGCCTTCTTTTTGCTGAAACACTTCTCCTTGGTATGTCTAGAGTTGGTGCATCAGCTGCAAGTGGTATCAGATAATGCCACATAAGTGGCTTAGACTCTAACAGTGCTCACTTTGAATGATGTTGCTGAAATGGTATCATAAGAGCAGTGCTGCATCTCTTTAGTGTGAAAGACAGCAACAAGTTTGTTGAGACTGAGAGGATAGAGGAAAAGGACCAATGACATGAAATTGTCATAATCAGATAGGAGAGCACAGATGAGAGTCATAAATTGGAGCTCTTTGTTGAGTTGATTGATAGTGAACTTTTTAGGATGGAATGCTTTGATGTCCTGTATAACCTGTGAGATATGTCTAACAAGAGTAGAAGGAAACTCTTTATCATTCTTCTGAATGCTGAATAAGACATCATAGGCATTGAAATAGATGTCTGATTTTTACTGTTGGTGAATATCTTTCAGTTTTGACTATATAGCCATGAGCTTGTCTATGAGAAGACTGATATGAGCACACCATAATTCATCAATGCAAAGCCAGAGGTATTCTGCTGCAGATGAATGAGCCTGAAGATAAGCCTTTATCTCCTTCTTTTTGAGCTTATGGATTCACTGGAGCCAACTTGCTCTGATAGCTCCTCAGTGCTATTAAAGTGGCCAAATAGCTCCTTGATACACATGTAGGTCTCAAACAAGAGTGCAAAGTGGTTCTGATTGCCAGCACAGATGTCATTGACACCACTAAATATAGCATTCCCAACCTCCATGTCAGCAATTAGAACTATTTCACACTCTTGTTTGAGGCCTACATGTGTATCAAGGAGCCATTTGGCCACTTTGATGGCACTGAGAAGCCACCAAAACAAGTCAGCCCTAATGAATCCACAAAGCTTGAAAAGAAGGAGATAAAGGCTTACTTTCAGACTTGTTTGGTGGTGTTAACAATGTCTGAATCATTCATCATGATGTGAGAAAAAAAAGAGACTGTTGGAATTAAAGTGTGTGATGGCCTGTGATAGATGGATGCAACTTCCAAATGGATGGTAATGTCTCTTGGAAAAGTGAGCAAGACTTCAACATCTAGTGAATGGTTTGCAAGAGAGAATGAAAATTTTGTTTGGCTTAGTAAGATGCAGAGCCTATAACCTGTTGAAAGTAGGTTGTGTAGCACAGAGGGAGAAGCCAGGTCTGGAGTCAAAGGTCAAAAGCTGAGAAGTGCTGACCTTCAATCTCCAGTATTGGTAGCTGTGATTATATAAGATAAGAGTGACATGGAGGGTGTTCCACTCCAACAATCTTGTCATTATTCATGGTGATCTTTCCGAGAAAGCGTCTTTTAAGCAGCATCCAGCGACGATGAACAAGAGCCTCCATTCGCCTCGTGTCTTCAATCCAAGGGAATAATCGCTAACGGTTCGCAGACATGAATGTCAACAACTACCAATTACGTTGACAATGATCATGTTGGCTTGGCGGCTGTTTTCCAAGGATTTTTGGCATTGATTCTCAGTCCGGAAAGGGATATCGCGTCAGCTTTTGAAGATAGGTGCTACAAGCAAGATTCGCTGTATGCGCGTCGCCCTATCCACATCAAGCTCCATTTAAACGGAGTGAGTGTTGATACGAGAAGAATATCGAATACGTTGGTCGGCTCGGATGTTTACCCCTGACATAACAGTACGAGTACATGAAATGGACCTTGAATTTGGCTATCCTCGTTTTCCGATCAGTTTTCTTACGACTGAGGACAGGTTAAGATTATTCCTTACAGGAAAAGAGAAACAATGTATCTTGCTACACGAATTGAATAGGCTTTCCTGGTTCTAGGACAATAGAGCAGTATCATAAGTAATCCAGGATTGAAATTGCATAAGAGTAACCCACACATTTTTTTAGCCCATTGCCATCCTGGATAATTCTCTAGATAACGACTGATTTTAGAGGTACAGTGTCCGTCCAGACCACCTCGTTACCATGCGGTCCTGAGATTCGCGAGAAGACTTCATGCGCACGCCACCGCGCTCCATTACGCGGTCAAGCAGTAACATCAGGTGCATCTATGCAGATGGTTGGGAAATCAGAACGCCGCCTTCTCCATGTGTACCTCGAGACGTCTCCAGCTCCTCTAGTCATAATTTCGGTGACATTACTATACGCCGCAGAGTCAGACCCGAGATTACGTCACAAAATTTGACGCTAGGTCTGTCGCGGGGTTGTTTGACCAGCGGGTGAACGGGTACGAGGGTCACCAAAATGAAGACCTGGCGAAATCCTAGTATGAAATTTTGAGCGTACGCCTCTTCCGACGACCGTTCTCTGGTACGGCATTGACCATTGCCTTCGTGAGAACACTTGTTTGCTCTGCACAAGTGAAAACCGGGAATTTCTGCAGTGTACTGTTCAGATACTTATCGAAAGCACGAAAACGAAATGATTACGTACCTTGATCCTTTGCGGTGGACGTGTGAAGCGAGGTTGATGCTGCGCCACAGGATCAGACGCCATGTCCCTCACAGGTATTCGTTTGACCAGTCGATGAACGGTACGAGGGCCACCAAAAGAGAAGACTACGAAGACCAACTCCTGACGAAAGCGAGGAAAGAGGTCGGTCCTTTCCGTGTCAGATATACGTGTGGCGGGCCAATCGAGGAGATAACTTGAGGGCAAGGAAATCTTATCGTACATGCACCAGGTAGTGATATACACCAACCTAAGAGATAAATCTCAGCCTGAGAATTAACCTCGAATGAAGTAGGACCCACCTTGGCCGTGGTTTGCCAGACGTCTGAGAAGAAAACAAAGGCTCGTCTTCAGGGCTGGTCATTTGTAATTAGTACAATGACCACACCAACCTGCCAGTTTCCAATGAACTCACCCCATGACATAGAGAACTGGGAGATACCAGTATCGGAGGCCCAAGATTGGACCTATACCCTTGTGAGTACGATCGCATATATCAAGAAGTCGTCACTGATCGCCACATTACAGATCGAGGTCTTGAGTTTCGGGAATGTTGTAGCTTTGAGGGATAGGGTTTTGGCGACTCCTCTGAGTGAGAGGGGTGTGATACTGCTTACTTGCGAGGGTGAAATTTTGGTGAGTGCATCATACTGGTACAGAACTAGGGAACTCATTGGTAGTAGAGCAATCACATGAAGGTCACCGAACAAGTTACGGCCTGGAGGAGCAATATTGACGTCGTACCGAGCCGCACGCCACTTATGCACCCATTCGATTCGCATCGACGTATGCTGTCGATCTTAAATGATAGGCCCTATATTCCCCGCGAAGCCCCGCACGACGCGCCTCCGCTCGATGCTAGTGAGTGGGACAGGCGGTTCTTGCTGACGCTCCTCGACAAACAACGCTACGACAACAGGAAGGCGGAGGAGGAGCGGGAACTGTTCTGGTGCATTGTCACCCACAACCCGCTCGCTGAGCCCAATGACTGGGAGGACTTCGTGCACAGCAAGAAGGACGACATGACCCAGCATCATCGCGGCAGTCGCGATGAACCATCCAACACCATATACAACAACACAGCATCAGTCAGCCCATCGGGGTGGACGACAATGATGCCAAACCACTTGTACCCTCCGCCGCCACCTCACCACCAGCACGAGGAATACCCAACAACCCATCCAACGCAGCCTCCATCTCTTGCCTTGGATGCTGGATATCCGGTTCGGTCCTCAAGCTGATAGGCTTGTTCGTTCAGGCTGCGTAATACCTATCTACAGAGGAAGGTTTGGGAAAGCGCGCGGCGAGGCAGAAGATGTAACTATAACTTTTTATTCAGTTTCTTGAAGTAATGATATCCGTGATGAACCGACCTTTGACAGCTTCCTAGGACCACGAGCAAGATACTCGAGGAGTCGCCACGATCGCCACACTGCCGATAGGCACTTTCGGCCTCGAGAATGTTGTAGCTTAGAGGGATAGGGCTTTGGCGACTCCTCGGAGTGAGAGAGGAGTGATGCTGCTTACCTGCGAGGGAGAGATTTTGGTGAGTGCATTGTTCTGGTACAGAAATTGGGGAACTCATTGGTAGTAGAAGAATCACATGAAAGTCACCAAGCAAGTTACAGCCTGGAGGAGCAGGATTCATATCGTACCGAACCACGCACCACCTATACATCCCTTCGATTCGCATCGACATATGCTCTCAATTCTGAACGACTCCTCCTACGTTCCCGGCGAGGCCCCAGACGACGCACCGACACTCAATGCTTGTGAGTGGGACAAGTGGTTCCTTCTGACGGTCCTCGGCAAGCAACGCTACGACGACAGGAAGGCGTCGGAGGAACGAGAGCTACTCTGGCGTACCATGCACCACGACCCACTCACCGAGCCCAACGACTGGCTGGACATCATGCATAGCAAGAGGGGCGACAAGACCCAGCACCATCGCGCCAGTCGCGATGAACGCACAAACACCATATACAGAGATATGACGTCGGTCAGTCCATCGGGGTTGGCGACGACGACGCCAGACCACTCATACCATCCGCCGCTGCCTCACCACCAGCAAGAGGCATACCAAACAACCTATCCAGCCTCACCACCTCCGTCTCTCGCCTTGGATGACAGATATCCGGCTCGGTCCTCAAGTTGATAGGCTTGTTCGTTCAGGCTGCGTAATACCTATCTACAGAGCAGAGGACGGTTTGGACAAGCGCGCGGCGAGGCAGAAGATGTAGCTATAACTTTTTATTCATTTTCTTGAAGTAATGATATCCATGATGAACCGACCTTTGACAGCTTCCTAGGACCGTGAGCAAGATATCTTCCCGTCGGTAGTTATCGGGTAGGTGCTTCAATAGCAATCTGCAGTCCTTTCCAGCGATAGCGGGAATGCGGGGTAACGCTTGCTGAGGTCGCTCTCGACAGATGGTAAGAGTCGCCAGCAGCGAGTTCTGCTGTCGTGGTGGAAGGAAGGGAAGAAGGAAGGATGATGGTCTGCCGTCACAGTCACGGCCTTCCTTGCTCCCCACGTCCGTGAATAATCCTATTTCTCTCGATATTAACAGTGTTTCCTGTTGCGCCTCCCCTTCAGACCATGAACGCTGTGTGTTGAAGATAAGAAATGGTACGCTTCCTGCTACATACCGGTGTCGCTTCATTGGTTGACTAGCGAGAACAATCTGGTTCCTGTGGATCTGTCTCCTTTATCTCTTCTCTACCGGTCCTTTCCACGCTGACGAGCATACAAAGCGCCAATTTATTGGCTGGGTGACGATGATGGCGCTGTTAATTGACGAAAGCCGGTACGTCGTCGTGTAATCACCATCTTTATCCTCTTAAAGCTCTCTTAAGGTATTGCTTTTGGTCAGAACAGGATCACTTCTTGCTTGCCAGTCCACCACATTTGCTCGACGATGACGGATCGTCACAGTGACAGTCACCGAAGGCGTCGACGGGGTAATACGAAGGTATCAAGCTCGCCTAGGATTCAATAATACCTCTCCCAGAATTCCTACTTTTCGTATATGTACTCCTAACCCACCGCGCAATGTGACGGTCCCCAAAGCGCACTGGTAGAGCTCCAGTAATGACGAAGAATCATAGTTGAGGCGACTTCTCTGTGCGCCATTCGTTCAATTCTTCTATTCAGCTAGTCTTTACGCATTTCTCCAGGCCTCGAGACAATGTCTTTGGTCGACCTGCTGACAAAACAGAATCGGCGGTGAGCGATCATGCAGCCCAGTTACAGTGTTTAAACGCCTCCACTATCCCGGCCGCGCGTGTTCTAGTGGACCTGATGTCCAGACGAACTCGCCATTAACGGTGTGTGGGATGGGTAGGTATACTATTCCCCCGAAAAGAACTAACATCTCGTTTAGGAATCCCTGTATTATAAGGCTCCATATATTCGCTAGTTGGAAGGCACGTATGGCATCATGCCCTGAATTTAGGCTGGGACACCTTGATCTCGATTTTTTTCAGTGGTTTCTAACTTGATGATGCATTGATGGCCCGAGTTGTATCCTTACTGGGGGTATGTATGCTGGCTTTGTCCTGGATTATCTCCGAACTGACTATCCTAACGCATTGTTTCAGGTATCAGTTCGACTTACAGAGAATAGCTGTTGTTATTTCTATTGCCATATATTCTCTTGCTTTTAGGTGCCGCTCGCTAAGGATCTGTGGACTTAAGTGAATCCGGAGACAGCGCGGCTGACATTGTCTGGGTGGTCCAGGCGAATGCCTGTCTAATCTCAGATTCACCTTGACTACTGTCGACACCATCTTCGCATGTCGACCATCCATATCGTCCGTTCGTAACCTCGACGCGACGTAACACGCCCTTCTTTCCTCCTGTCTTTGTGTATCTGCGGAAAACCGGCCCTCCAAGCAATCGTTGTTCAAGTGACTGATGCTCATTGTTCTCCAACGAGTGGCTATGAACCTGAGTCAGTTTTCATACTAGCAGCAGAGCAAATAGTCGCACATCCATGGCATACTCCGGGAAGTATTTCATTATGACGGGATGCGCCCTTGTGACAACGTAAAGGTGGATCAAGGTGGCTATATGTGCGCTGATTATCAACTGTGGTGTCGCTCATGTTATGATCCCTAGTCACCACCAGTGGCTACCTAATTTTGCTTGTATCGTCACCGATACTGTCGCGACTTGTTGATATGCTTTCGGCGATATGCAACCAACTTTCTGCCTGTACTTATTCTTGGATTAGCCAGATACTTCCGTAAACGTCAGATCCCATCGAAACATTGACGGGCTGGTATTTATATTTGCCTCTCATTCTGTTTCGATTAAGCCTCATCACCCAGTAAACAAACCTATTGTTTCAATGCGCTCTACATCACAGCTAGCGACGACATCTTTGTGGCAGATTCTTCCAGAGAATATGTCTCTCGAAGAACGGATTGAACTTACATATGCAAGGTGCAAGTCTGTCGTGCAACATTTCAGTAAGTGTCAATGATTCCCGCCAATCTTTGAATGCACTCATTGCCGCCGAAGATCTAACAGCCAATGATATACTTAATGTCACACCGAGATATTGGGCGTTCCTTAACGATCCTTTAATGGTCACGGATGTCTCTGTCGCGACACTCCTGAACATTCACTTCAACCTCTACGTTGGAACGTTGGCAATGTATTTGGATCGTCGTCCAGACCTCAAGGAAACCATCGATCGCCTTCTCAGTTTCGAATGGAAGTACGTCTGATGATCCTGAATGGCGGATTCTCTTTCTAATCCTTGTCTCAGCGGGCAATACTGTCTTACGGAACTTGGGCACGGTCTTGATATTATTAACATGGAGACCACGGCGAGATTACAACCAAGTGGAGAGTTCGAGTTTCACCCTCCAGTAGCCCATGCAGCAAAGTCAGTAGTCCAGATCTCCTCTAAAATAACATTTGGATTCTACAGATAAGAAGGTTCATGTAACCGACTGCTCCATCTGGGGTTCCTTGTGTATCCATCGTACACGCTCGTCTCCTTGTCGGAGAGGAAGACCGTGGACCTAAGGTCTTTCTTGTCAAACCCCCCGACGGAAAATGGATGAACGAAGGAGTCATATCCAAGTTAGCAGGAAATATCACAACGCTACAAACTGAACGAAGGAACTAATCATGTTTTTACAGAGTCCTCTGTTGAGAGTACGAGCCACGACCGCAGGTACAGTCGTATGGACTCCAAATTAGTTAGCAATCTTCACTGTTTACACAGCCACACATCTTAGCGACTTACCGCCTGCTAAGATATACGTCTATTTTCTTGCTCCAGTTGCTCCAGGCCAATCCTCGCTGCACTCGCTTTGCCGCGAAGTCTCGCTGTCATGTCCTCCCAGATTCCCCGGTCCACTACTCAACATCCTCTCCCCTCGTGGTGGGGCTCATCCGGTAAAGCACTGCCTGATGTACTTCAAGAACGTCTTCCTTCCAGCCTCCGCCTTGTTAGGATCACTTGACCGACCGAAAGATCTCCGTACTGCTTTCTTTCTCAACATATCTCCTGTCATTTTGGGTACATTGTCCATGGGTGCTATTGGAATCTCGTCTATAGGATTTCATCACATATTGCAGCTAAGTACAGTCTCCGGCGTCGAGTGGTTGACTCATACACTAGACAGCCAAGAGAGATCATGTCGTTTGTCACCCAGTACACACCCGTCCATATGGCCATTGCGCAGACTCTACCTATTGTGACGAGACCTGGAAAAGTCCTACATGAGCTGCCCATACCCAAAGGAACGTACATCCATCGTGGGTTACAATAGAAACAAGAATGTTTTCGGGGCGGACGCACATGTGTTCAATCCCGAAAGATGGCTGAATAGCGATGTCAAGCAGAATGCCAAAGTTTCGTTGGGGATGTACGGTAATTTGTAGGCTGCATAATTCCGGTCTGCGATAGAGGTACTCATAGCAACCTATCCAGGTTTACGTTCATCGGTGGACCTCAGTCTTGTATGGGTTGGCGGTTCGCGTATGTTTCCTTCTCTCCGCTGTATAATATTGCTTCTCACTTCCCTACAGCGTGTGCGAGCTACATGCTCTTATGGTAGAGATTATCGACAAATTTGAGTTTTCACTTACAAAGGATTGGATTCGCATTCAGAGGGAATCGTGCAGGGTAATGGTCCCCACCCTCGAAGGAGAGGTGGAGAAGGGGGCCCAATTGCCTTTGAAGGTGAACATTGCGCCTCGATAATTTTTTAATCATTATTTTTTTTTGCTTGGCCGGTGAATCGAATGTACAGGGTGGACAAGAGGCTGATCATTAGGGTTAGGGTTCAAGATCAAATTGAAATTGCAATCCTTTTCTGCAACCACGACCACTGTTTGCACGGACTTTTCGTATTCTTGCCTTCCCCTCTGTGCCACTCTATCTCTCTGCTTTGGAGATCTTCGTGGTGCCGGTATATGCAGCGCCACGGATAATGCAAATTCGGGACGACGTCATGATAGTCATACTCTGGATGGAAATAATGCCGCGCCCAGGTTCTTAGCAACTACAATTGCACCAGTAGCACCAAAGGCGTTCGAGCGATTACCAGAACATTGCGATTGTGTTAAATCAATTGAAGGAGGATGAACGGTACGTGGCCGCTGTTTGGTTGCTCGACTAAGATTGGCTTTGACCGTATCATGCGGGTTTTTCTGTGGATCTGATATACCTCGGTCTCCTGTCAGTGAACCAACTGGAGAGGGTGTCCATCATGAAAACATGAAAACATTGCTGATGCTGTCTTCATTATAACTCAGAGTACGATGTCGTACTATCCGTGAGTACCGTATATGATCGCCTTCCTATCTTTGAAAGCCCTAAAAGTTACTTTGGACAGACCACCCACGTAAAAAAATAGGCCTGCTATCTCGGCTAATGCGTTAATATGAACTTCCTTCCTAACGGCTACCACCTGGCAATGTCAGGGCGAATATCGTCAAAGGTCTTTATTCCGAGTCCGTACGCTGGTGAACCTAGTTCAATTCGCTGGCGTTCTGGAGCAATCAGAACCCGGAAAATCGACGCACAGAAGGAAGCTCGCTCTGGTTCGTGGAAAAGTTCCTTATCAATCCAAATAGTTCTAATCGTGCTTTGTAGATTCTTCGTGGCTCTGCCGGGTATGTTGCGCTCCGATGAGTCGGATACGGTATTTATTCAGGCAGACATCAGCCATAAAGACTACCTTTTCTTGAGGAGGCTTGCTACCACTCTACCCATGGACGCTTCGCTTCGACTTTCGGTAAGTGATGGTTGGTCATTTTCATCTCTATCACAGCTAACCATATCTTAGAGGGCACTTCGAATCACCTGGTATTTGGCGGCAAACCTCATTAGAACAGGATGTCTTGGATCTCCATGTCGTAACAGAATACCTCACAACCTATTTTGGGTACCATATCGATTTGATTGTCGCCCACTCTCGTGGTACGATACTCGCCGTCCGCTGGCTATGTACAACTGAGGAAGGGAAAAGTGTTTCGGGATTTGTAAATGTGTCCGGTCGATATCGCATCCGAGTGAGTGTTCCTCCATGCTACAGGCAGGGAAATGTCAAACTGAACGTGTTCTCCGCAGGGCATCTACGGTGAGGGCGCTTTCCTGATTCGCAGAATTTCTCAGCTCACGACGATCGAATGTGTAGATGACGATGAAACCAAGGAATGAAATGAAAGCTTCGCTGCTCAGGAATACCGTCTCTTGAATCTCAACGCCTTCAAGACCAAAGTTTACCCCGAAGACATAGACACGTCCGCTAATTTTGATGGGTCGCTGGTGGAATCCACGTTCCCTCAAAGAACTGATATTCTAACGACACACGGGGTGCTGGACAGGACAGTGCCGGTGTATGTTGCGTCTCCGCTGAGAAACAGTTTGCTCATCTTTATTAGGTATGACGCCATGCTGTACGTAAAGACCCTCAGCAAGCGCTACCCTGGGACGCATTCCTTGCACCTCATGGAGAATACGGATCACAACTGTACCGGACGGTACGATGAAGTGGTACGGACCATTTTTGATTGGTAGGATAGCCAATTGAAAGGGAAGCTCCAGTCAGGTGTCTGGAAAGGGACGGAAGATGTGAAGGGCAAACTGTAAGACCAAATATTGTCTTTAATGTAATGCACGCTCCATTTGTTGATAATAGGAGTGGTCCGATGTCGTAACTGCTGCTTAGTTCAAAAAACCGATAGCCCAGCATACGCCGTGGCGTGACAGTATTACGCACGTGACATATGACATGTCGCGAGTGTAACACTGTAGAAGTGGCAGGCTTTACCAAGAGAAGGCTCGTTTCCGAACACTACCATCGTCTCACCACAAAATAAGAGTCAGGTATCACTTGATGAAGATGGAGAAAGAGTATGTCGCTGAGCTTATGATGATAGGTCTACTGACCGGTTATTTAGTGCCACAGTGCATCACTCAGTATTGGAGCAGCAATGCCTCTCTGCTTGCAGTGTAATAACACATTTTTAACATCTGGATATGAGCTTCCACCTCACATCTGGAACAACATCCGCGCCCATATCTTGCCTACAACCGCAGAAGCTTGTCAAATTCCTCAGAGAATTCTCGCTGCAGAATGTGACCTCGTACGCTACCAAACTTGGCTACGTGCCACCCTGCAGATGCTAGAAAGGCAGGAGGCCCAAGTCAAAAAATACATATCCGGATATCGCTGCTACCTCAATACCCCCAGTCGACGATTCCCCACTGAAATTCTTCTTTTCATCTTCAAAGAAGTGGCATCCTCAGTAGCTGACCGTTATTTTACGATGACTCTCAGCATATCTCTCGTTTGTTCCCGGTGGCGAAACATTGCACTTTCAGAGCCGTCACTATGGAGAAACATATATGTGGGAGAGGGATGTTCTCCCGACATCAACACGGCGTTGGTGCATCTGTACAGCAAACACTCTGTTAAAGGGCCATTACGTGTCGCTGCGAACGTGACGGGCGAAGACGAGGGTTATCGATATGACCCTGCCCTATCTTCCCTTTATCATACAGACATCGGACCGCTGGAAGGAGGCCAATCTGCGACTTCCAGGTCCTCTCGATGTGAGCGTAACAAACAATGTTCCGATGTTGTTGCATACTCTCAATCTGGAGTTCATGGAGATAGCCCCCACAACAGTGCGTCACGTTCTCCTGTGCTCCCCAATTATGGACTGTCGCCCTAAAGGGTGTATAGGTCCAGGAAGTCGAGCTCCCACGGGCACAGATTAAGACGCTCGAATTTGGTGGAGGTTGCTCCAACTGTCCGTTTGATTGGGCAATAATGAGCGGCGGCACCGACGCTTCCAGAGATTCAATCCGTATTGACCGCTTCTCCGCCCTTTCTTGCATCTCATGGTCAGCGGCGATTTCCAGACCGATATACCTAATGTCGCTTCACCTAACCCTCTGGCCGACCGATTTGTACATGTTCGACGACCTCATACTTCCCTCCTTGGTTTCTCTGAAGATTTGGATGCACTCTGATCCTGAATTCGACGACGAAGATTTGGGAGGGGGCCCGATCTGGTTTCCATGCTTCATAAATCGAAGTGTCCCGCTAGAATGTTTCGAGTTGGTCATGTGCCAGAAATCTGTGATGGTTCCGAGTCAGCTCGTACTTGTTCTTCAAGCCGTTTCGTCCCTCCGGTCTCTTAAAAAATCTTCAAGACGACAGTCATGAAACTGACCAGTACTGCGACCCTAACTCTTGGAATACGATGCGGGGCCCAAGGACTTTTCGAAGTGAATCAACTTTCAGCCTTGAATGTGATTTATGATCTCCCCTTTTGCGTTTATCCTCAGGCTCATTAATGCCGGTTATTTAGGCTAACATGCGAGGCGCTGCCATAGCCGAAGGTGATATTCTAGGAATATATCTATACGTGCGTGTATCCTCTCACTGTACAACATGCATATCTAACCCGTATTTCCTCCCAGGATTTTCCATGGAACTTCTGTTAGGACATCTTTCCTCCCCTTCGACCCCGTATCTCAACAGCCTTCTCTACAAGTCATAAACTTTACGTCGCCTAATAATAGACGTTTCGTTTCAGTACATTATCATAAACCCAATCATCGACGTGTCAGCCCGTGCACGAGCTGAAAAGGCAATCCTCGTTAGAAGAGAAGAAGAAACAGCTTTATAGAAGGAATATCGAGGAGCCATAGATGTTGACGGTCGAAGGCAAAGAGGCTGTGACGTGACGGCTATCCCTCCCGCACTTCCCGTCTTTCCTTCCTTCCACCACCACGCCTGCTGGAGACGACGTCCTCCATCTCATCATGGCAACTCTCTGCGACATCTTCTGCTCTTAATTACATGACCGACTATGAGAAGACCGCCAGTGCATCGACCCCATGGTCTCTGCTCATCGGCATCGCTGATACGAAACCTACCTTGGAGATTTTCTTGGAGTACTCATGGATTTACGAGTGGTAAGAGTAGGTTGGAAATATGTTCTCATTCTAAAAAGAAATTGAATGAAACTTGTAGATAGAGCTTGACGTTACTACCACGACATGAACGTGAGGGTCGCCCCTCGTTTGTTCCTGAGCCAGCTTGGTGGGGTAGTGGCGACGACTGGGCATGGGTTATGGAATGGTGGAGGGAGCCCAGGAGGCACCATGGAAGCTGAGGAGGGTATGAGGGGCCCATCATTACTGTCGTTGTCCCCGATGGGCCGCTCGATGACATATCTACAAATGTGTTATTGTGCTGTTCATCGCGAACAACGTCGCGATGATGGGTTTTGTCGGCCCTGTTGCCGAGTATAAGGAATCCGATCCAAGCATCGAATTCCACGGGATCGGTGGGCGGAATTGGCATGGGGAGTTTTCGCGCTCGTATAGCCCACTCTGATGTTGGCCCATGTCGTCGACTCTCTCGTAGAAATAGAGAGACGATTCAGGTGTTGAAGGTGTCGAGGTCGGTGGGAAGCGCGTCGTGAAGGGCCTCGGTACTGCCAACCGCTATAGTCAGACAGGAGAGAGAGTCCGTCTCATCAAGAGCATTATGGAGAGATGCTGCCTTGAGTGGTTATGGCATAGCAGCGTAGTTCCCCTGCCAAGAATAAGTCTATCTGTTTTCTTCAACATTTGGTCAACGTGCTCACCAGAATTCTCCCAATATAGCGAAGGTCTAAATCTTCCACAGGCATTACTGCAATCCCAGTCGGACCATGCAAGATGTTCAATCGCGCGCGCTACCCCCATAGTCTCTATCTACAAGTCGGTGAGGTGTGGTTAACGGCGTCGCTGATACAGTCGTACTCACGAGAGTGTACATTCTCTCAGAATGAGTATTTAATCCTCTTCAATGCGAAGCTTGTTCGTGTCCATATTGGAATTTTGAAAGTGACAGTCCAACTTGTGGCGGTGGTCGATGACAAATTACAAGCCCTGAACACCTCCGTCTTTGTTTTGTTTTCGGAGATCTGGGAACAAGGGTACGGCTATCTTCTCTCTTGCATCTAGTAGACTGGAGATACTCTCTGCTCAGTGATTGTAATCGAAGGGTGTTTTCCTCCATGCTTGAAGTTCGGCCGCCTAATTGAACCATGGAGTGGCTCAGCCCAAACACTCAGGCCTCTGGGTTCATATCGCATATATCTGTCTCACTTGCGACATCAAGTGGCGAGAGAGCCAGGTGATCTATAATGGTTGGCTACTTCGTAGCGTTGTCGTAATTTTAGTAATAAGTTCAATTTGCCTACATTAAATAATGCATGAAAAAGCTGGGATACAGCTGCGCGTTCTGTTCACTTAGACTTCTGCAACTGCCTTCGTGGGATCGTGTACTGCTACTACTCTCATAGGTCTAAGGTCCCGAATGAATAGCATAGTACCGGTGCCATGACCAATTCGTAAGGAGAAATATATCTAATAGTGACAATTAATGAACCTGAATCGTGCACGTTGCAAGTTTGCACTGCTCCCTCCAGTCTTAACTCTGTGTACTATCCTCCATGCCCTCTTCCAAGTCCCGTCTTGCATGCAGAGATGTGGCCCATCCAGATGCAACGCAGCCGACCAGTATTGTCGGCACGATTCCCTAGTATAAACGTTGTAGTCATGACAAGGAAAGAGACGACATGTTGGACGCACTCTTATCGCACTTTCCAACTCTTCGATATAATATCCGGCTGGCTCATTCCTAACTTCCAACACGACCAGAATAACTATCACGGCAGAGTAGAGAGATGCAGATTATACAAGCATCTCTATCACTCGCTGGAATACATGAATCCTTCCCGCAGCATTTCCAACTCTCAATATACGGTAGATGATGAGAATTGTGCACCATAGCAAGGTTGCCAATATGAGCGAGGAGTATAGCACGGACCAGCTGACCACACTCTCGAGGAATAGGGCTTGGGGAGGAGTTTTTTCATCAGATCCAAAGGCAGAGTAATAGGTTATGATGCTTCTGCGGACTAGGTTTTATATTAGTGCTGATAAGTCGTAAATCATCGGGTTTATGAATTCAAAGACGTGCCTGTTGCCACGATAGTACAAGCAATCGGAACAACCACAATGCTCCACGATTGACTCCAGACAAGCCAACAGCGCCATATCTAGGAATCCGTAAGCAAGAACGGACACATAAACAACTATTAAACCTCATACCGAAGTAGCATCAGCAAGAACTGCACTCAGAGTTGCACCGACCACCATAGTCCATAGGACGGGAGTAGTAAGAGTATTGTTAGACTCGAAGGTGGTCTCCCAAAAGGTTTTCACATTAGTACATAAGAGAACCTGTGCCCATTCACCATAAAGGTTGACAGCCCCCAGAAGATACAAAAGCAGGATGATCAAAACAAGAAACCGCGACCTTCTACAATTCTGGCAGTTCTTCTTTGAAGCTAGACAAACCATCTGAGTCAAAGAGATGCACATTGAAAGAATGAAAGACACAGACCTACAGCCCCGGTTAGGTCCGGTATAGTAGTCCCAGGATCGGTTGTAGTGGTCATGATGATGATTCTGAAGAAAGAATGTATGTCTTTTGCTGAACCACCAGCGAGTCATTATGTAGTAGAGCATAACATTAGATTCGTGATGATGCAAGCAAAGTGTCACGCATTCACTCGGACGGAGGCGATGATAATGATGTGTTCTGATATTTGATATGCGGATTGGGCACCTGAGCTATCGGTCTTCAATAAGCATAGCCTTCAAGGTGGAAGTAAGTACCTCGTCTGTTTTATGATGATCATATGAAAACCCCATTGAATTCGAGCTGAAGCGCGTACAAAATTCGACCTCGAAAAATTTCTGCTAACCGAGGGTCCTGAGAGCTCAATGACGAATTACCTGTCCCTCCTGTAATGAGGACTAGGCTGAGTAGCCAAAGCGACGTAGACAACACTGAAGTCTGAGGACAAAAGGCACGAAGAACATGTAAAGAGGTGGTGTTCACAGTTCGAAGACCTTGGAAGAACAGCATCAGCGACGAGTTTCAGGAAGACCGAGAAGTTCAGGTACGAAAGGAACGAGCATCTGGACATGATAATGGAGAGACGACAGGAAAGGTAGTATCGAAATCCTCGATTTGTGTAGAAACTGGTCCAGCACCTCATCAGGCTTTCGAATAAATGAGTAGGAGGAGGAAGAAATGTTTCCCAGCAAAATGAAGGAAGCCGCTCCGGTCAGAGACTTGAATCATCTCGGAGGCGCCCAGACAGGTCGTCTTAATCTGGACATCAACACTATTTTTGTACCGATTTTTTGGGCAAGATAGATCCCTCATTACGGATGCATTTATGACATTTGCTGCTTTTTCAATGTTGTCACTATCAAACAGAGGGTGGAGCTATGTTCTGTCCATCTGTCATTCAGGCATATGGTGCTGATGGATTTATTGTTCGCCATATCTTGATACAGAACTACGTTGAAAGCCTTTGGGTGATGATAACCAGGTGTACTCAGATGTCAACATTTCGTTCTTTGTCTCATGCACTTCAAGTGAGTTATCAGGACCAGGGGCCCATGCTCGAAGGAAGTGACGGAATGAGGCTAGATAATCAGGGAATCCTTTCTTCACCCTCGTTTCATAATTATCGAGCTCCCATAAGTGACACCTTGAATGAATAACACCAGTCGCCACGCACTTTAAGGTTTTTCTTTGAAAAATAGAGATCGCGCCTTGTACCTACCACAAGGTGAGAGCAACAAGTGAGGCAGGTAGTCATGTATCATCGTCAACAAGTTTCATGAACAAGTAGCCACGCCAATGAAAGGAACACGCACTCGAGTGGCAAGGGCGCCCAGAGATGAGCAGCCTTTTGAGAGCCTCAATAAGAACTAGCGGAATGTTCTTCACACCAACATCGCGCATGCATAAGTTCGCATACGGAGAAGAGTTTTCAACATACGATAAATAGTCGCAACAGGACGTTCCGGCACACTAACATGCCTAGGCTAGGCGCATTCCTATGTGCTGGCACCACTCGTCCTTGGATAATTTGGGCATCTGATGAGGTACGGGAATGTTATCGATGGAACGAAGGAAAGACGCAAAGAGTTGCCATCACTCGATATCTCAAAAAGCGGCCTCCCAACTTCATTGCGATGCAAGACCGGGTGAAACACCTTGCCTTGGAACCCAGTAAGCGAGTGGGAAACATCAAAGAACACACCTGTGTACCTTGACACTACGACTTTGATGCGAGCCACAGTCGAGGCCAGTCGCCACTCGATTTGTAGCAGGTAAAAAAAATTCTGATTAAAACCAGACCTATAGAAACGGTACTCTCAGCCTACATGCTGCGAACCAGATGTTATATGCAAGAGGAGATACCGTTGTTTCCTGGTGTTCGAAAACAAAACAAAGAGAGGCGTTCAGGGTTCCCAATTTGTCATCAGCTACGGCCACACAAGGTTGAACTCTCACTTCCAAAGTTCCAATATGGACCTAGACTCGCTTCATACTCAAGAGGATGAGACACTCTGTGAGAGAATTTACTCCCTGGTGAGTGCGATTTCACTGGTGATGCTGATAGCCACACCTCACCGGCTTGCAGGTCGACACTATAGGGATTGCAGGAGCGATTGAATCCATGCCTAGGACAACCGGTGCCCCAGTAAAGCCCATGGAAGATTTAGACCTCGGCTGCATTGAGAGAAGTCGGGTAAGCACCTCGCCGAAACGTTAAATAAAGTAAAGATCAACTCATTCTCAGCAGGTGAACTATGCTGCCATGCCACAAACACTCAAGGCTCCCCATAATGCTCCTCGCAACGTGCCTCCCACTGATCCCGCCACATTTGATGCCTGGATCGTCTCTCTCTTTCTCTGGGAGAAGGTGGATGACACATACCAGCACCCAGAGTGGCTACATGAGCGCGAACAGCCTCCATGCCAACCTCCACCCACTGATCCTGCGGAATTCGACGCCTGGATTGTCGCCATGATACGAAGCAGCAAGGCCGACAAGACCCATCATCGCGACGTTGTTCACGATGAACAGCCAAATAACACATTTGTAGATATGTCATCGAGCGGCCCATCGGGGTCAACGACAGCAATGACGGGACCCTCGTACCCTCAGCTTCCATGGTGGATCGTGCCTCCGGAGCTCCCTCCACTGCTCCATAACCCATGCCCCGTCGTGCCCCGTCGTCACCACTACAACCCCGAGCTGGCTCACTGGCACCAAAGGAGAGTCGTCGGTTATATTCATGCCCCATGCGCATATGTAGCGATGTCCAGTTGTATCTACAAGTCTCATTCAATTTCTTTTCAGAATGAGAATATCTTTCCAAACTCACTTGTTCGAACCCTGCAAGCCCATCAATTCGAAGTACGTTTTGTGTCAGATGTGTCGACGGGCAGAGATGACGGTGCCATTCGCCGACTGGTCTTCCTGTCATTGGCCGCTCTTCGCCAAAGAGAAGCCAGCAAACAACGTCACCGATAGCAGCAATAAACAGGCAGAAGGTGTTGTTCCCAGCAGCGGGCTCACGTATTTGCTGGTAGTGGTGGTCGAGAGAAAGGATGACGGAGTCACGTCACATTTCTCTTTGCCGTAGACCTCAACGTCTGCAATAAGTCGATATCTCTCTTGTTTGTCTTTCTTCCTGCCTATCTCCATACCTCTGATGGGCGCAAGATAGTATTCTAGTTTTGAAGAAGGAAAAGGCATGCGATCTTAGCTTTTCTGTCGCCTTCTCCTACTGAGCGAAAACATTTTACAGACTTTCTCCTGGGATTTTGTTTACTGTGGCTCAACAGAACCGCCTACGTATGTGTCGAGTCGCTCGCAGAATGAAGGGCGGTACTGGACAGGTGATATTGGGCATGGAGCGGGACGGTCGTTACACTAGTAAAACCGACACGGAGACGTGCTTCTGCCCGCCATCCTCCTCTTTTTGTGGCTAGCATGGGCTTCCCGTACCATGGATCATGCAGGGGGAGAGTAGAATTCGGCAAGGAACATTATGTTTTCCGTTCCTGGTCGAGTTGCCCTTTCACGCAACGTTGTCTAGATCCTCGTTTCGTTCATTAACTAGACGACAGGTCTTCGAGGTAGAATACACAACAATTCCGCAACTAAGGCTAGCAGCGTTAGGCTAACTACAAGGTCTAGCTTGAATTGACGTGTAGAACAAGTATATGCAGAACCCAGGTGCGATTACAAAGAGCCTCGTTTTTGGACGACAGTCTGAGATGTTTGTAGGCCTCTTCAGTGGGAACAAAGGTGCGGCAACCAGCACAACATTCCTCGTTCAGTGACGTAGCGGCGATCTCAAGTGCATGTCGCCGTCCACGACGATACTTCCCAGGTTACGCTTTAAAGATGTTATTGGAGACGTAGCTTAGTGCTAGTTCCGCTTCGCACAACATCCAAGTATCAACTTTGGAACATGAGTTGCTACGGTCGAGTAATTGAATACCTGGGAGGGGACAGTACGGTCTTCCGCTCAATACAATGTAACTCGTTTCCTTTGTGTTCTGTGTTTGTTATTGACGATGCTTATAAGAACTGGATTCTGTCGTCAGTTCAGAGTCACCTTCATCAAACGTGACTGCTCCTCAGCCAGGTCGGTGTCTGATGTTTTCGCAACATTGGCTTACTTTGCTGACAAATCTTGTACAGCGAACGCATACATACTAGCTCTTCCCAATGAACTCCTCGAGGAAGTACTGTCACCGGAAGTACGGGGGGAGCGTTATTACGACTACACAAAAATTGGGATCGTCACCCTCTGCTCCGTTTGCAAACGTTTCCGCGATGTTTTCCTTCGGCACCTTTACCGCACCATCCGTTATCATGATATACGCAACATGAGACCGTTCCTCGACGTACTTCGCTTCTGGGGCGTCCAATACGTCGTGCACCTCGACCTGGTGCTTCACCCAATCCTCTATGTACCTGGTTACGATCTCCTTAGCATGCTTGACTTGTTCCTTCTTTCGCTGCCGAAACTTGAGGTTCTCCAGTCTTTCCGCCTCGACATCCGTCCAACGCCAAGAGACCTAGAGGACAATTACACCACCGTCATATCGGTCGTTGAACGGGCACCCGCAGATGTAGTGCCATTGTCTCCAGAAGTGGTCAATACTCTTAATTCGGTGTTCCAATCCCTTCCTCAATCACTTCGCTCACTTTCTTTGAGTGGGTTCTGTTTGGAAGATGCCACAGCAGGTCTAGCAGCTACCGAATTCCCTTCTCTACGCACCCTGTCGCTCGACCTGAACGGGACAAGCGACCCGTACACCGTCAACAGTCGGCACTTCTTGCGGGGAATGCCTCGCCTAGAAAGCATCGATCTTCCCGTGCAGTGGTGTCCTTGCAGAACGTGGTTCAGACGAGTGTTTGCCGGTCACAAATTCAAACACATCAAGATTGGATTTACTGGGCGGATGCACATGTCCGACACGGACACGCATGAGGATCATGCATGCCCATGGAACCGGTGTATCGTCGAGTTGCTCCGACAATCTTCCTCTATCCTGACGAGTCTCAACATTGGGACGATATCCCTCATTATTCCTCGCGATGTGGCGTTCCCTGCATTGACCTCGCTCACTCTTCTCGATATCGAATTTGGCTTTGATGCTGGTAAGGAGCTCAAAGGACTCCTGGCGCCCTTTCTTAGCTCTCCGTGTTGGTGGGACTTATTGACACCCATTGGCCAAAGTTGAGGAAGCTTAGCGTGTCGGAGCTCACTACCGTTAAGGACGAATACGATCCTCCGGATCTTTACCCTTATTCGCGTTGTTTGGGAAATGATGCTGCTTGGGATCCGAAGACACGAAGAGAGCTTGAAGCGATATGCGAACACCGGGGGGTGGATGCATGGCTGGATTGGGGGTACGCAGACTTACCCTGGAGGGATTAGGATTCCTCATTAGCAAGTAGGAAGCCCGTATTATCTGTACTGACTAGTGTCTGATACTGTAACAAAGAAGAAATTATCATCTACTACTGTTCATTCCGTGATACACAGATTCGAAATCGTCTTCACCCAAGGCACGTAGATCGTCGGTATCACTCTCCGTGGT
>NW_025064945.1:0-8541 GCF_019112545.1 Guyanagaster necrorhizus
AGGGAATAATTGCTATGGAAGCAAATGGAGCTGTGCTCAAGAGTACAAGAGAGTACAACACTGGTTGGACCTAGTTATCATATCTGCATACTAATCCATCAATCCATCAAGTTTGCTTTATGCCAACATTCAGCTCAGCTTGTATTCCAACACTGTGGATTTACCCAATAAATCCACCAAATACTTCAAGGTATTTGACTTACCGAAAATACCAATGGACTGCAGCAGTGACTAGGGAGCATACAATTTTGCGGTCCATCATCAATTTTTTATATCATGCACTATTTCCATTCTGGGATGGAGTAGGGAGCACATCCCGTCCACAGTACATGACCGAATCTCGAAATATGGCCATTCTTGTGTTTTGGAATCTATGTAGGGCTCGCATTCAGTCCGCGGTACATGACCGAATCTCGAAATATGGCCATTCTTGTCATTTAGAATCTTGTAGGGCTCGCATTCAGTCTGCGGTACATGACCGAATCTCGAAATATGGCCATTCTTGCCATTTAGAATCTTGTAGGGCTCGCATTCAGTCTGCAGTACATGACCGAATCTCGAAATATGGCCATTCTTGTGTTTTGGAATCTATGTAGGGCTCGCATTCAGTCCGTGGTACATGACCGAATCTCTAATTATGGCCATTCTTGTCATTTAGCAACTGTGTAGGTAGCGTGTACAGTCTGCGGTACATGACCGAATTTCGAAATATGGCCATTCTTGTGTTTTGGAATCTACGTAGGGCTCGCATTCAGTCCGCGGTACATGACCGAATCTCGAAATATGGCCATTCTTGTCATTTAGAAACAGAGTAGGGCTCGCATCCGCTCCGCGGTAAATCACCAATTTTCACATGGAGAGCAGAATACAGCCCTCATTAAGAAATCTTGGGTACAAAATAACATTCAGTATGCTACAGATTTATTTTACATTTTGGGAATCAATGTACACTAGGTATAGCAACGACTATAGTATGGTATGGAAGTCTACATTGTCAAGATATGTGGTCGGCAAGTATGCTACAAGAATATAACAATGCTAAGTACAAAAGAACGTGGCGATTATCAAGAAGAAATCAACAGCTATGGTTGTGTCATCAAAAGAAAGTGTTCTGTGCTCCTGCGAAACATCAGAGGTAATTTGGTTCTGTAGAATGACGAAACTCACGTTACAGCATCTCATCTCCCAGCCAGTGGAGTTTGTACTGGGTAGTTGTTCTTCCAGTGTGGTCCTCCCATTGCGTTTGCCCACAGGGCGAATGGTCGCCAGTACTGCTGACCGTGCAGTGGATCGCCCACACCCTAATTCCTGAACTCGCGCCCCGGATCGTCCGATGAAGGTCAGACCCGTGATCCAACTCCCTGATCTAAAATTAATAAGATCATGACAGGTGCATACGGCACTTACAGAAGTAGCCAGTCCATCGGCATATACCCCAACTGCACTCTGACATCCTGCTCTTGCGCCCTTACACATTCCACCAGATCCGACTTGAACGTCGCCAATTGCACGTTGCTTTGTCTCTGAGCGACGCTCCAGTTCATCCAAAGGTCGATCTTCATGGTGTGGATTTAGTGTCGAGGTCAGAGATTGTGATCGGCTGGCGGAGACGGAAGACGCGTGGATCGCGCCAGAGGGCGGGAATAGATGTTGAGCGCAAGGGGCGGGGGAGCGAATGCGGAAGTAGAGAATCACGATCAAACGATATTAAGTGCCCGCGGCATGTTGACGTTGATGCCGCCGGCTATCAATTGATGATGAAATCGATCGATCAGATAAAAGATAATTGAGTGGCTGTGTGATATGATTGAACATTCAGCAGGGTGCATGGCACAACAGCCAAAAAGTAATTTGTGCAACCAAAGCTATAATTGCATTAAATATATGGTAGTAAAATTCAGTTTCCCCTGATCTATTGAGGCATACAATTATTTTTTTGAATACGTTCCACATTGATAATCACTGAACATGTCTGAATCTTTTCCCTGAATATTTTTTCAAAAAACTGCGGTAACTGCAGTCATTGATTGATCGGGTTCCTGGAAAAGAAGAAGCTGGATAAGGAGGTACATATACCCAAGTATGGTTAATTACGCTTCTTATCGAATATGTTTCCAGACGTCTCGATATTGATCTTTGACGTTGATGCATCTAGAATCGAAGAAAAAAAAATTTAACCTCTATGAGGTAAACCCCGCCATCAGCATCGAGCTTCATATGCCACAGCGCCATATATATAGGGCATGGGTGTCGCATATATTTTATTCTTTCTTTCCCCCCATAAAAAAGTTGATTCTCACTCTGCCATTCAGCACCACTGCTCATCTTCAAAATGCCTCGCATTGTACAGAAATCTCGCGCTCTATTTGCTGCCATTTTTGCCTCATATCCTGACCTGTTCGATGAGGAAGCGTGGCAGCAGCAATTTGGATTCCCCGGGTTTGACGTGGATCACATCTCGAATGTAAAAAATGAAGAGCTCCCTGCAGTCTGCGAGTTTCTGAAGCACGTCGGAAATCTCCCCTTGGACGAGGCTATAACTTGCGTCAATACGAAGGGTGCCGATGTGTTTCTCCAAGGCCGTACCACATACCACCACTGGTGGTCGAAATCGCGCATGGTGTCGAAGCTCAGAATCACGCACAACCATGCTATTCTCTGTGCTGGTATCAACATCAAGGCAATGTATCAGGTAGCTGCGAAGAAAGGGAATGCAAAATTCGTCACGCTTATGATGTTTGGATCAAAGGAGGCAGAAATTGCAGAAAGCATGTTTGGCAGAGCATTTGAGGATAACGAGTCAGGTTGTATGCGAGAGGAGTTCCAGCAACTCATCCACTCATTGATATTGGACTACATTGAATGTCAGTGGAAGAATCACCGCCAGGCAGAAACATGCAGACTTGAGGCGAAGGGGGAACTCGATGCCATGTGGAAATGTGTGTACTCTTTATATCTATTTTGTTTCCTACTAACTTTGTCAGTGTTTGAATCTGGCAATGGCCAAATCAACCTGAAAGATGCAAAGAAGATCTTGAATGCTCTCGAGAAATATGAAAAGTACATTGGTTGGGAGGCAACGGAGCAGGATAAGGCTGCATTGGCAGAATATGAGCAGAGGAAGGGCGAGTTTGAACAGGCGCTTTCGAAGGCAGAAGCTCAGGAGGAGGAGTTGAAGAAAAACAAAAAGAGTTCACAGTGTAAGTCCCTCATTTTATGCAGTGCTCTGCATATCTGACATATGTTGCAGACATCCTTGGACGTATGATGAATTGAAGAATCGCTGTTATGGCCACTGAAGAGGAAATAGCAGTGCTCCATGAGGACCTTGCTTCTCAGCTCGAGAGCATTGAAAGCACACGCAATAGGGAGGAGGCCGAACAACATGACATCGACATCAATCCGGGCCTTCCTTCGCACCCCGGTCTTATTGGGTGGGAGAAATGGAAGGAATGTGGGGACCTGGGGGTAGAGTCTTGGTCAAAAACTACTGATAAGGTGCTTGCCGAAATGCTTCGATGGGACAATGGCCGTCCCGATGAATTTAACCCATTCATTAACACTTCCCTCACCGATTACTGGGAAAACCCTGACTATGCCGCCAAGATTCCTCCTGGCGGTGATGAAGACAATGAGGTGACGAACATCATGTGGCATCAAATTGTTGGTATAACAGCAATGGTGAACATGCTATGGATGACAAAATTGGATGATGATGGTGTCCCAGGAATCCTCCTTGCCGATGAGGTGGGTCTGGGCAAGACTGCCCAAATGATGGGATTGCTGGCATTTATAATGTCATGCTATCGGGCACAGAAGCTCGGCAAGGAACTGCCTCCAGTGCTCGGTGAGTACGGCCCAAGTAGGGAGCCCCCTCGTTTCGTGGTCCCATACATCCAGTATTAACTACAATATTCCAGCACAATTGCCATATTTCTGTGGTCGTAAACAGATTCCTGATGCGCCGCATCTCATTTTGGTCCCTGGGACCATTATAGAGCAGATCGTGGGCGAGTTGAAGCGGTGGTTCCGTCCTCATGTCATCGACATTTTTGTAATGCCGATGATGGAGCGGAGATGGGACGAGTTCAACAAGGCTGTTGATTCATCGAAGCAGGACAAATGCAACATTGTGATCGTTGCAAGCCATAGTGTAAGCATTGGGTTATTCACTCCGGTTTAGCTCACTGATAATGAATTTCAAATGGGTTTCAGAGCGTCAGTCAATTAGCACATCGCAATTTGTGGATCACAAAGTCTAAGACTGAATTGGTGTCTTCTCTGCGTCCTGCTAAGACAAATTCATTGGGTTATGAGCCGATATGGTCAAGGAGTTTCTGCAGTGTCATCGTCGATGAAGCACACAACTTCCGGACACCAAATGCTGCCTACCATGGCATGAATCGAATTATGGAAAATACCTGCATGCGCCTAATTGTGTCGGCAACTCCACTGTACCAGTCACCTCGTGTATGCCTTTTTTGTGGTTTTCATTCTGATTCTGATTCTTGCTTCTTTCTCATTATAATATCAGGACCTATGCAACCTCGCAAGACTTATTCGTTTGAAGGCATTCATAGGTAAGGCAGCTGAATCGCTCGAGAAGGAGAAAGTCAGAGAGCTGTCAAAGATGCAGAGGGATGTCACCAAGGGCAACAATAGCGATGATGATGCTCTCGCAGTGTTCAACACGAATGCCTTGAAGGGCGTTGATGGTAGAAATCCATACAAAAGGGTGTACGATGCTAACAATGACTGGGTCATTGACATTCAGGCTCGCTATGAAGGACGTATCATTCGACGGGCAGTAACATCAATCAAGTACACTGACCCCCCAGCTGACAAGCCTATCATGCTGTTGAATGAACTCCCACCATACGAAAAGATTGAAGTGATGGTAAGCATGGCAGATGCTGAGAAACGGGAGATGGACAACCAGATGTCGAAGTGGAGCAGCGAGTGAGTACAGAAAAAAATTGTACCGGGATCATGGATCTGATGCACTCTTCTTCTAGTTCAAAGGCACATGGAGCTGTTGATGTCACGGATGCCGGGGTAAGTTATTGTGTGATCACAGGGAGCCCTTCCGCTTCACGGTACATTACAATTTTGCCATTTTGCTCATTTTTCTCTTAGGCATTTTTGCTCAATTACCGGCTTGCCGTAGCATATCCGCAATCTCAACCCGATCCTGACTATCTGTCGAAATCCGGCAAGAAAAAGTTTCCACCATTCAAAAGTCTTGAAGAGTGGGAAAAGTATCCAGGAGCAAAGCTCGAGGCGACGTTGAGATTGTGCAAGCACTATTTGTCTGATGACAATGCATCTCCACCATATATTGAAGATGGTCACCTCATTTTCCCTGATCCTCCTGCAATGGCAACCGGCGATAAGAAGAAGAGGACTCAGCAGATAAAGATCCTTATCTTTCATGAGTTCCCTATGATGGATGAACTCATCATGTCGGTATGTAATTTGAATCTTTCTTCTTATTATTTGCATACTCATTTTGTTCAGGCCTTCATTATGAATGGCATTAAAATATTGTCACTGAATGGCTCCATGAGGCTCACGGCACGTCAACAGGTGGTTGAGAAATTCCTTCATCCCGATTCAGATGTTCATGTGCTTCTCCTCAGCCAGGTAGGTAGCTCTGGGCTTAACCTGATGAGAGCTTCTGTTGTCATCCTCTTCGTAAGTTTCAGCATCATTGCTAGTTGACATTCACTGACTGAGATCCCACAGGATATTGGTTGGACTGCCATTCAAGAAGAACAGATGATTGGTCGTGCCCATCGTCATGGGCAAAAGGAAACCGTTTACGTCTTTTGCCTTATTGCAACAGACACTATTGACGTCTTGATGGCTCAACACTCTGGTTCAAAAGCCCAGCAGCTTCAGCATTTCTTCAAGAAGCCTGATTTTAATGTCTGTCGAAACAGGAGTAAGTCCCTTTTACTTTTGGATAATGATGGTTTATTCATATTTTTGCAGAGGCATTCTGGCTGCTGTACAATTGTGATGTACCAGCAGATGCTCCTGCTGCAGCTGATGGAGAAAGCGATAACAATGATGACCAGAGCACCCAGGAAAGTGCCGTTGAACAGCCTCCTGCAAAAAAACGCAAGACGAATAGCAAGAAAACGGCAAAAACAAAGGAAGTAGATGTCATCGATGAATCCCGCCATCGTCGTAAAGTGCCAAAGAAGGTGCCAGAGGATGGAAACAGGGAGGGAGCTCCTGCCACCAAGGTACAGATGATGATGCAGAGAGGATCCGTAGATGAGGCTGGACCGTCAAAGGCTGGACCATTGAATACCCAGTCAAAGCCCAAGCCCAAGCCCAAGCCTATCACAAAGCCAGCACCGAGCGCACCACAGAATGCCATCAAGGAGGGTAATGCACAAACTGCTCAATGTGAATCTCAGCCCTCGGCCCCCTCCGCTCCATCATCCCCTCTTCCTCATCCTGTCATCCCTTCCTCCACCCCTGCAGTTATACCACCACCAGTGTGTGGAATGACTGCCATCACTGCCCCCTCCAGTGATATTATCTCGACACCAGATGCTAATGAACCAATTAGCAATGATGAGATAGAAAGCTATGGGGGCACTGCTAGCGGTGGTGCTTCACAACCTCTCGATGATCTCCTTGACTTTGATGACCTAACTCCTCTGTCTTCCAATGCCCCCTCCTCTCCATTGACACCAACCCCATTGCCTGGCAGGAAGAAGTCCATTTCAACTGCACCAACAGGTAAGTTGAATACTCAGTCAGGAATTCCAGAGTCATCACAGAAAAGAGGAATGAGAGGAATGTCAAGGACACGATCTCAAGCAGCCAGGTCAAAGGATACTGCTAATGCAGCTCCACAGACTCCACAGGCGAACTTCGTGATTGAACAGAATGGATCCTTCAGGCCAAATATGCAAGAACCGGCATGGAGGTGTTGAGGTCGTTTGTGGGTGGCTTTCTTGACATTGCTTCATTGGCAGTTCAATGCATTTTTTCAAGAACAATTTTATATAGTTTCATATTGCAGTTAGTATGACACATTTTTGTAATGTATACATTTCATGTCACTAAATATACAAGTGACAATTGGTGAAAATATCCTGGAACTGAAAAGGATGGGTCCTCTGCACTTCATGGTCCCATACAATTTTTTTTGCATTACAAAGAATTTGACATGACAAGAAATTGTGCTGTCAATGTCATGTCCAGCTGAATGTCTTCAGAAAAATAGAGAAATTTTTCATGTGGCACTCTGCTTTGTTAGTATAAGTAGATGCAAACAGCGATATCACCCACCTACTTTTCCTCTTTAGCATGAACTCTGACCAGGATGATGACAGTTTCTTTCAGGGATTGGAACATACAAGTAGCTTGTTCACTGACAACGAAGACCAGGAAGAAGCAGGAGGAGCAGAAGAAGCAGGAGCAGAAGAAGCAGGAGCAGAAGAAGAAGAAGAGGATGAGTACAATGATGAGGATCAACATCATGATGGTATGCATATCACTGGAAAGTAGCCATTGGTCTAATCAGGCATCTAGTATCCTGGACACCTCCTTCTGTTGGTGCCATTAGACACCAGAGATCTCATCAAAGCAGGCGCCCCGAGTCCACCCATATTCACGATCATCATCGATGACATCATCGACATCTAGAACAGAGGGACGAAGAGGATGATGCTCATGGGTCATCCCATCGAAGCCGGCGCCCCAAAATCACTGCTAGTGATGAGGAGGATCGTCATCGGAGACGTCGTCACCATCCAGAACAGAGGGATGAAGAGGATGAGGCTCATCAGTCATCCCATCGAAGCACCCCCGGGCCAGCCTCTAGTGACGAGGATGATGGACCTCTGCACCATCGACAAGGAGAAATCAGACATGGAGAATGGGATCTGGATGATGATGTTGATGGGAATAACATTCGCATTCAGGATGTCCACACATCAAGAGATGTCACATTGGGGGAGTTCGTTCAAGAATGTAGTCAACTATGGATGGATCAGAATGTTTCAACAAGGAGCATCGCACGTTGTGGAAAGTATCTCTGCTATGTATTATGTGGGGAATATGGCGAGGATCATTACATCAATCTCACCATGGCTGGAGCTGACCTACCAGAACCAAAAGTGACATTGATGAGAGACTATGATTCAGTCATTGCAATCTGTGATCGTGTTCCAGATCTGGGAATGCCGATTGAGTTTGCTACTACATATCAGCCAATGATGTCAATGCAAGGTGGTATTAATATCCAAGCACCTTTCAAAATTGTCAATCCACAGAATGGCGAGGTAACATTTATCATCTAAATGTCAAAGTCTATGCTAAAGCTGATCATATGTAGCTCACAACAAATCCCATGGATCCAGGATGTCTTCCAAATGTCTTCCTCGCCAAAGTCACCCATCATGCATCGTTATATATCCTGCTACCGAATTTGGTTCGAAATCTCAAACAGCATGAGGGAACCCCTTCAGTTTCCATCCAGGAGTATGCTGTGCTCTATGAAATATTCATCCAATCAGC